>NC_056581.1:20061347-20138847 GCF_018340385.1 Cyprinus carpio | reverse complement strand
ATTTCACTTGTGTTGGACGTCCATTATGTGCGAAACACTTGATCACAAACTACAGGATTAAATCACAGACGTTTAGCGTGAAAAACAACAACCTTCAGAACGAACTGGGAAGAGAATCTTTAAATAGTAGCTCACTGCACATTTAGTAATAAATGATGCTGCATGCTCCAGAACATTAATTACGCAGCAAATTACAGTAACTTAACTGGACTCACGTGTAAAGCAGTTTAGAGGTTTCAGGTTCACAAAAATATATACTGCATAATATGATTGTGTTTTTACATCAAACAGCATAAAAAAGTTCCATTAGTTACCATACAGAGATGTTTTTACTTGATCTGAAAATTAAAACTGCTGTTAACTGGCTGATAAACTAGTTGATTCAGTCGAATATTATGGTTTATTCAGACATGGATGGTATTTACACTGTGCAAACACTGAATATATGCAATATGTACTAAAGGTTAAATACCTGAACAATGCCAACAAGGCAAAAAATAAATACAAATAAATAAATAAATAAAGCTATAAAGGAAGGGAAAAAAAATTTAATAAAAACATTTTTATAAAAAAAAAATAATACAAAAAAAATAAAAAAAAAAACAAAAAAAAATAAATAAAAAAAAAAAAAAAAAAAAATCAAAAAAAATAATAAAATTAAAAATTAAAAAAATAGCACATAAAATTATAAAACTTAAAATAAAACAACTTAGAAAAATAAAAGTCAATTTAAAATATTAATTAATTTTTTGGGGGAATATAATATATAACACATTATATAAATGATACTAAAATAAGACTGAATATAAGCAATATTTTATTTGCACTAAAAGAAAAATATCTGAGAAAATGTGGGTGGAATTAAAAAGCCTTTCAAATATAATTTTTTTAAAAGCCTAAAAATCTAATAAAATGAATGAATGAATGTAAAATATATAATATATATATATATATATATATATATATATATATAAATATATATATATATATATATATATATATATATATATATATATAAAGACTTATAAATAAATAAAACTGAAATAAAAAAAAAACCAATAGTAAATGTTGCTTTGGCAACTAACTGAAATGAAATGTTTAAGCTGAAGTGCTAAAATTACTAAAAACTGAAATAAAAACAAATTAAAATGATGTAAAAATATATATAAAAAAAGACAAAATCACATAAAATTACTAAAACTAAAATTTAAATGAAAACTGAAAATTCAAAAAACAAAAGTTAAAGAATATGATACTAAAATAACAGTGAATAGAAGTAATGTGTTATTTGTACTAAAGGTAAAATATCTGAGCAATGGTACGGTGGGTGCAAGTAAACAGCTTTTGCCAACAAGGTTGTGCTCAGTAAGAAAAGACTTTTTCAGGTGACACCCTCGTGATGTGGAATTATGAGGAAAAATGACAAACGTCATCATCAATTGTATTAATGCGAGGACTCTGTCTCCTCGGCATCACAACAGTCAATAGAAATGATGTTACGTTACCCATGGTGCTTTTCAAGGGGAGCGTAATTGGAGGCGATTGTGATTGTGATTGATGTTCCCTATGACTGAATCTGACCCCGCTGATGATATGTGGCCACATTCACAGTTGTCATCTCCATCATGTGAACCTCGTGTCAGCCGACGGACAACAACCAATTCACTGCAGAGAAAAAGCACAGGTTTCTGTGAACATAACTGACTAATTAAGTCAGTTATTCTGTGCACATCTAGAGAAAACAGTCTCTTTGATTTGGTCACAGCGATGTACTTTATGTATTTGAGTTAAAAACGTCTTAATGCTGGATTTGTTTCAGCTTTTGTCTTCTCCAGATGTTAACTGATGGACTGGAGTGCTGTGGATTACTTGTGGATTATTGTGATGTTTTTATCAGCTGTTTGGACTCTCATTCTGACGGCACCCATTCACTGCAGAGCATCCATTGCTGAGACACTGATGCAGTGCTACATTTCTACAAATCTGATGAAGAAACAAACTCATCCTGATCTTGTACGGCCTGAGGGTGAGCATGTTTTAATTTTTGGGTGAACTATCTCTTTAATACGGTCTGCAGCTCTTCTCTGAATTCTCACTGAATGCAACAGAGCGCATACATCATTCTCTGTTTTACGACGGCTGGCATCTTCTGACTCTTTAATGCATTTCCATTTATATACTCTGACATGCTAATGCAGGGATCTTAATATGGTGTCATACATCAGTTGACAATTACCACATATTCAGGAATCGGTCTTTGCCAAGTCAGAAATTCATTAGAGTACTAGAGGTGGACGGCTGTCTGGTGTAATTATATTACTCTGACACGCCACACACGTCATGATGAACATGAATGTATGTGACTGTAGTTAATGCACAGCAAATGTCACACGCCAATGTTTTCAAACAGAAAATACAGCTGCGAGCGAGAGCTCTTAAGACCAGAGCCGAAGACAGAAAACATGAAGCTGATCGTATCGTTTCATCATTATTAAAACGGACCAAACACCAACAAATCTCTTGCGTGTCCTCAGAAGGAAGTGATGCAATTATTTAGCCAACTTAAAATTTCAAATGTTGACATTTCTGTTCAGGAATTTCAGTAATTTTGAGTAAAATACATCCTACATGCATTAGTTCTGAATTCTTTCACCCTCAACCACAAAAGTTCATTTATTAATATGATCAAATACATAAAAAAAACTATTTCTATAGGTTTTATATAAAATTGTATGAATTTGAAACATGAGTTTCTTATATAATTATATGTAATTTATTAATTTAAAATGTAATTGTATATATTTATCTGTATCTATGTATGCATCTACATCTGTATATTTTTTAAACAATTTTTATTTTATTGTATTTTTTAATTTTATTAATTAATTTATTATTATTTAGTTATTTGAAAAATATTTTTTAATTTTCACATTTGGATTTGAATTTCATTTTGAGAAACACTGCCTTACAAGTAGTTAAAAATATATGAATTTGAAACATGAATTTCTTATATAATTATATATGTAATTAATTTATATATTTTTAAATGTAATTTTATCTATTTATCTGTATCTATGTATGCATCTGCATCTTTTATTATTTAATTTATTGTTCGTTATTATTATAAATGTATTATTTAAGTCCATATTTTCACTTTTGGATTTCAGTTTCAATTTCATGTTGATAAACACTGCCTTAGAAAAACATTTATGGATTTGAAACATATGAATATCTTATATAATTATAGGTAATTCATTTATATAATTTTTTTTATATACAAATTTGTGTTTATTTGTGTCTAAGTATATCATCTATGATTTAATTCATATAAATCTTATTTTTCATAAATTTGAACATCACTTCACATTTAAACATCACCACCTCTAATCAAATTCCACCAAAAAAAAAAAAGTATAATATTCCTGCGAAATAAAACCAAAACACATTTGCTCTCTAGCTCCACCAACAGACCAATGCAATTATTATTATGCGATTGAATAGGGAGTAGCAGGAATAAAACTTCCGATACCATTTACAGTTGTTCTGTATAATATTCCTGCCAGACCCCCAAACTACAAGAGCTGATGTCTTCAACAGGACCTCATTATGAAAGCGGTGAACGAGAGGAGATTGAGAGCGAATGTGAGACACAGGCCGATGCTCTCGTGCCAAACTATATTTACTGCTCTGCTGAGCGTGACCATTAAGTAACGCCGTGTGCACAACTTTCATCTCGTGCAGTGTTTCAGAGCAAACCCGGATTTATAGATTCTGTTATTAGATATGCAAAAGAAGCCTCAGAAGTCTACGTTATTATTCAGTCAGGGCTGTGTTCTGATTGCTGGACTGTGGAAACAGGCTTTGGGGCGTCCGCTCTGTCATTGGAGGAGACGACCTCTCTGTTCCTCTGGCGTCAGCTCAATTATTCACCGTGAGGGAAGCACACCTGTGTCCCGAGCAGCGCTGGCTGATGTAGTATCGGACATCTCCATGGCAATGCCAGGTGATGGATTCGAGAGGTTCTCCAGAGGTGACCTTCAGCACAGGGCTCTTCCCGAAGTGTTCCCACCAGAACGAAAGGAAGAACGGAAACCCACATTGATTCTGTTTGTTTGCTGGGAGACATAAAGCTGAGATCGGCTGTGAAGTGAGCAGGACGTCACCAGCACAGAGACACACGTCACTGCCGTTTATGATACAAATGCTATTGATAAAGTCATAGCTTTTCTTTTGTTCATAGCGGTTAAGACTGTGGCAAATCTTACTCACTATTTTTGCCTTGTTTTCCAGTACAAACATCTACGTTATTTATTGCAAGATACATTAACTGGTATTGAGTTCATATAGGAAGTCTTGTTTTCTGAAAAATTAATTTGTTTTTGCTTAATATATATATATATAGTATATGCCAATGGGGTAAGAAAAATAATCTTGTTTTCCCTTTTAAATGCATGCACTGGCCGATATTTTTCTTCTTGTTTTAAGCATAAACTCATTTAATTTAAATAAATTTTTTAGAATACTAGACTTAATATATTCAGTTTTTTGCTTCTCAAGTCTTCATTTAAGGATGTTTAGAAATTTGTACTGGAAAACAAGAAAACAATACAGAAATACTGAAGAAGAAAACCTCTGTTTGTATTGTTAAATCCAGAATTATTTCATAATTGTGTTTCCAATTCAGATTTATTCCAACGTGCATGCTGTTTCTGTGTGGCATTGATAAAAGCACTGATTCTGAAGTAAAACATTTTTGTAATTTATTAATCTTAATGTCATCATCCGTTTTTTTTATTACTTTTTTTTACTTTTTGTGAAAACCATGGCACACTACAAAGGTTTTGGGTAAAATAATTTTTTTTTTAAAAAACTTATATTCATCAAGGATGCAATAAATTGATCAAAAGTGACAGTAAAGATATTTAGAATGTTTAAAAAGTTTTGTATTTCAAATAAATGCTGTGTAAAATGTATCACAGTTTCCATAAAAATATTGTGAAAAAAAACCTTTTCAAAAATTGATAATAATCAGAAATGTTTCTTGATCAGAAAAATCATCATATTAGAATGATTTCTGAAGATCATGTGACACTGAAGACTGGAGTAATGATGCTGAAAATACAGCTGCGCATCACAGAAATAAATTACACTTTAACAGAGATTCACACAGAAAACAGCTGTTTTAAATTTAAATAATATTTAGAAATTTGACTGTGTTTTTGAATAAAAAAATAAATAATTAAATGTAGCCTTGGTGAGACTTCTCACTAAAACATAAAAAGAAATCTTAATTATTCCAAATGTTTGACCGGTAGTGTACATCAGGATATGTGAGAATAATAAAAAGCTAAATTACTTTCTTAAACTGATTCTTAAACATCTTCTCGACGCGACCCCCACCAATTTTATCTTCACACATACCCACAAAACAAATAACTAATAACATTAAATTCCCACAAAGCATGTAATTGATCATATTAACGTCCCTGATCTATAGATTTATGCATTTTAATTTCACTGATGTTGTCAGGCTCTTTAACGTGTCTCAGGCTCATCATGAATGCGATAAAAGCAGTCGTGCGATAATTTACGGCACTCGAAAGGGGAAACAGCAACTTCCTTCATAAGCATCATTTTCAGAGCGATGGCTCTCGTAATACAAACATCTGCTGGTACGTTACCAAAACGGCACGGCTTTGGATTCACTCCAAGCGGAAAATAATCTGCTGAGCGAGTGCCAGACAAACTGATGACTGCTACGAAAACTGCAGGACGATAACATAAAAACTCTTGATGTTCGGCTGTTTTTTGAGGTCGGATGCAAGACTCAGCATCTCTGTCTCGCCAAAACAAGCTCACCCCGCTGCTGGGCGGCATGTGCAGCGCTCTAGGCGGGACGGAGAGACGAGCTGCCGGTCCTGCTGTCTCCAGCCCGTTCCAGAGCCGCAGCTCCACTGGAGCGTACCGAAGCTGACCGGCTTTAGGACGAGAGCGGGGCCCACACGGCGCGCTTTGGCCCCACACCAGAGAGACAGGTGAGGGACCCGACGGGGTTTAGAAACAGGATTGTCGCCTCGGCTCCACACCCCTCCGCGTGTTGACTCCGACTCCAACTGTTGATGTGTCTTAATAACAGCGTGTGTCAGCTGCCATCAGCGAGCGGAGCCACTCAAGTGTGCAGCTCCAGTCTGCCGCGGACGGGCCCCAAACGTGTGGAGCTGCAAGAGACTTCGTTTCTGCCATCCTGCTCTCGCTTTTGTTCAAAAATCAGGCTGGCCGACTGGCCTTTGTGTTTGCAGGCAGACGAGCCGGACGGAGAAAGTTGGCGTGACGGAGGCCGTGCCAATTTTACGCAAAACAAACACAATGGGCTCTTTCAGCGAGTGGACATCTAAACGGGAAAGAAGAACTTCACATATGAGATCTCTGTACTAGCTCTAACTTAAATGTTGACATTTGTAAAAAAAGAATCAAATAATCTCACATGCGAGTTTCAGAAGAGATCTCAAACTGTGCTCATAATTGCCTAGATATCAACTAAAATACCAACATAAGCTCAGACATCGCTCATCAATGATCTGAGATCTATTAGTTAATCATTTGGGTTGGAATTTTATGAGAAACAAGTGAGACAAAGGTTATACTCAAATGAGAGATAACTGAGCAATAACATTAAAACTGCATCATCATGAGTTTCACATGATATGAGATCTCTTTAGTAGCTCAGTTATTTCTCACTTATATGGACATGTTTCCTGAAAAAAAAAAAAAAAGACCCCAGTGATCTCAGAAAATATCTCAACAATGTCTCAAACTGTGCTCGGTCTCAAAATGAGCTCAAATATTTCTCAACAATGATTTCAGTTGCTCTCCATTCATTTTATAGCTCTATACTCTTACTGTATGATGACTAGTGACTCATTTGAGTCTGTTTTTA
Source organism: Cyprinus carpio (assembly GCF_018340385.1). Classification (NCBI taxonomy): domain Eukaryota; kingdom Metazoa; phylum Chordata; class Actinopteri; order Cypriniformes; family Cyprinidae; genus Cyprinus; species Cyprinus carpio. Next base: position 20,131,910 of record NC_056581.1, on the reverse strand, counting down.
TTTCATGAGAAACAACTGATACAAAGGTGATACTCAAACGAGACAGAACTGAGAAATAACATTGTCCTCTGGGGTTGTGGTACTAGTTATATTTTATAACAGTTTATAACAGATCTCATTACTAGCTCGGTTATTTCTCATAGAAAGCAACACAATCAAATGGAGACATTTGCTTCCACATGGACCTCACGTGCATTTCAGAAGAGATCTCAACAAGGTCTCAAACCGTGCTGTCAAAATTAGCTCAAAATCTTTCTCATTTTCAGGAGAAACATCTGAGATAAAGATGATACTCAAATGAAACCTAACAGTTTAAAACTACCATCATCATGAGTACAAACAGCAAAGCACTGTGGGTTAATGCTGGAGCTTGTCATATCAGAAGCAGCGCACGAAATGCCCCGCATTAGACGGTTTAGGTGACCCAACATGAATAATCATAAATATTCATGAGCTCACCAAACTACATAAACAAAACAAAGCCTCTTGATTCTGGTGACCCCACATAATTAAGCATTTAATCAGTTTGGCCCTTCACCACGACACCGTCACAGCGCCTGTCACAATTAATGACGTCTAATTTGAGCAGCAGACGTGTGACTGATACGTCCATTAGAGGCACAATGAGCGCTTGCGCTCTGAAGCCATTAATCAATCGCATCGAGATCATTTCACTGATGATCATCCGCACAGAAGTGTGAAGACATTTCTGTTCATGGGAAATAAAAACGAACTGTGCCAAATCGCTGCAGGGGTGAAACTGTGCATACTGGTTCTGTCAAGACGAATGGAGGTCCTGTCAGGTCCAGCGAGGAACAAACAACCGGATAGTTAAAGGAACGGTTCACTCAAACATAGAGATTCTGTTATTATTTACTCTCTGTCACATCATTCCAAACATGTACTGCGAAAACAGAAAGTGCTCATTTTTACATACACTACCCTTCAAAACCTTGGGGTCAGTAAGATTATAATGTTTTTGAAAGATGTCTCTCCTGCTCACCAAGGCTGCATTTATTTGATCAAAAATACATTAAAAAATCTGAAATATTATTACAAATTAAAAAAGCTGTTTACTATGTGAATCTCTGTTAAACTGTAATTTATTTCTGTGATGTGCAGCTGTATTTTCAGCATCATTACTCCAGTCTTCAGTGTCACATGATCTTCAGAAAATCAGTCTAATATGATGATTTGCTGCTCAAGAAACATTTCTGAATATCATCAATGTTGAAAATAGTTGTGCTGCACAATATTTTTGGGAAAACTGTGATACATTTTATTTTCAGGATACACAGAAATCTTTTGTAACATTATAAATGTCTTTACTGTCACTACAGAAATCTTTTGTAACATTATAAATGTCTTTACTGTCACTTTTGATCAGTTTAATGCATCCTTGATGAATAAAAGTACACATTTCTTTTTAAAGAAATCTTACTGACCTCAAACTTAGATTGGTAGTGTACATGTGAAGCTCTAAAAATATAAAAACACAATAAAAGCACCATTAAAAAGAGTCTGTATGCCTGCAGTCTTTGTGTGAGGAACAGACTAGAGCTCAATACTCTTATTACTCAATCATATTTTACATAAGCATTCAAATTAAAACATGATGAAAAATGTCACTGGTTCTTGCACAGTTCATAACTGAACGTTTGAAAATGAACATGAGATCTGAGAACTACAAAGGAGAGGATAATTAGTGAAGTGCTTAAATCCGTTCTTCACATAAATCATCATTTGACTTCAGAGGACTTGGAGTGTAAAGTGCAGAAGAATTAAAGGCAGTATATCGGTTTGGGTTTGTTATTAAATTATCAGGATATGAGTTTGGATCAAAATGAGGGTAAACATTAATTATTTTAACTCTCTGCTGCCTCGTGTGGCGATACTCAATGGCAGCTCTTGTAATTATTTCTACATTATTAAGTTTTTTGCTATGCATATTTTCTGTAAAGCGTCGGGACTCATTAATCGGTTTTGAAGAGACAAAGCAAGGCTTCTGCTTCTCTGCAGCGGACGATAAAACAGAACGAGTTCACAGCCGCAGTGTGAATCCCAGCAGCCCGATCCGAGCAGAAAGGTCACAGTCACGCTAATAAAGAACTCCAGCCACGACACTGAGACGCAGATCCGCTCTCAGAGAAACCCATCAGTGATACAGAGAAACAGAGCAGGGCTTTATCATTCGTAAGTGTGCGGGTCCAGCGTGTCACGGATCGGCCCCCTGCAGTTGAGTCTCATTAAACGGACAGATCAGGAGGAGGAGACACACGATCATTCACTGGCCTCTTCTCATCCACATCCATCTGTGATATGTCACAAACTCACTTCTCCTGCACAGATTTTAAAGGCACATGGATGATAAATGAAGCCAAGAGCACTGAGAGAAACGACAGCAGGCAGCAAACACTAGTTCAGATAGTACAGTAAGTGGATGTCTGGGTTAGAAGTAGTGATGCTGTTTCATCTGTATTTTGTGTAAATTTATGAGCTTTCTTGAGAAATGCTAGTGTGCTGATGCACAACTTATTTTAAAATAATAAATAAATATAAATAAATGTGCCACATTTAATGCAGCTTTAACCCTCTATAGCCTGACTTATGAAATAATAGTCAGAAAAAACTTATTTTTTAATTATTTTTTAAAAATGGAAGCATTGTCTGAATCTTTAGACAAAACATTTTTTTAAAGAAAATTTTGCATATGCATTTTATTTAATGTATTGTATTTGATGCATCAGGCGTTTATGGCTCATATAGTCTGATATAGTGATAATTTAGATAAAAAAAACCCAGCTCAATTTATTCAGAGTATGTAGTGCAGATGCTGATATTTCTATGATGAAATTCTGCTGCTTGTAATGCAAATCAGTGAGATCTTTCTAACAGTAGAGCAGATCCTGACATAAAGTGATCTAAATATCAGTCTGAGCTCTATATCTGCAGTAATAAGATGAGATGTAAATGATCCAAACATATAATGCAGTGATTGAGAGATGAAGAAATAAAGGCTCCTCAGAAGATGTGAGATGTTCTGGAGGCTTGTGAAGATCATTCCTCCGCTGAGGAACAGTGAAAGTAAAGCTTCTGGAAACAAAACGCTCCTCAAAACATCCTGATGATCAGATTTGAGACTCTAAAACATGATTGATGGAGAATCAAGTAAAGCTGAGCTGCTTCAGTGCAGTAAGTGTTCATCTGGAGATATTACTGCAGTTATACTCACGTTTACTTGATCAAAATCAGTCAAGATTTCACACATCGAGCTAAAGCTGGACGTTTCTATAATTACACTATAAGACGAAAATACTAAACTCTCATTGATAACGCAAATGTAAATTAGCCTAAATATTTCACGAACAAATCCATGGATGCACGTATGTGTGTGAGAGTGATTATATGTAATCATATACGGATGGAAATGAGAGGTTGTGCTAAATGAGCTCCAGTGGCATTATGGGCTTTGTCGGTTTGTGCTCTTTATGCAGCAGATGATCCTCTCTAATTAAGCAGCAGACAAATAAAACAAAGACAGGCCGGATTCTAAAGGCTCGTCTAAAGGTCTTTTAATGAGTCCTTGTCCCGACATTTAGAGCGGATATCAGCACAAGGCATGTTCTGTAAATCAAGGCTCATAAAGTTAATAATATGATTGCCGATGATAAGAGGAAAGGTCAGTTCACTGCACTGCAGAAGAGAGACGTGCACACCTCGCCTCACCTCTCAGACACACAGACATGAGCAGGTGGGAACTGCTTCGAGAACATTTCAGCTGTTAAAACCCTCTAATTAATAGTTTCAAATAGTTTCCAAGATTATTTTTTAATGTAAATAAACAGTAGGTTATAAAGTCTGAGAGCAATGGGACAGAGAAGAGCCACACTTGGAAAAACTGGTTAGCAAAGTTTACTTTAAAGCAGAGTTATTAGAGTTAACTAAAATTAGAACTGAAAATAAAGCCATAAAAAAAATAAAAAAATAAAAAATAAAAAAAATTGCTACTTGAAATAAAATAAACATCAACAGAAATAAAATTAAATATAAATAAAACCTAAAAAATGACAAATACTTTTATATTTATTAATTATAATATATAATGAAAAGTGATATAAATATAACAAACAAAAACTACTAAATGTGATAAAAAATAACAAAATTCCTAAAACTTTAACAAAATTTAAAATCGTTAAAAATTCATTATCTGAAATAAAATATCAACGGAAATAAAATATCAAAACTTAATATATATATATATATATATATATATATATATATATATATATATATATATATATATATATATATATATATATAATAAACAAAAATGACTAATTGTGAGACATAATTTAAAAAAAAGAACTTTTAAAAATTAAAAAAAGTTTTTATTATTGGAAATATCAACTGAAATACAATAAAATAATAATGCCAAGGCAACATTGTATTTTACTTTTGCTTAACTTGTACTAAAATAACTAAAACTGAAATGGAAATGAATAAAAACTATATATAAACATACATAAAACCACTAAAAAAATCCTAAAACTTGAAATAAATTAAATCAATAAACTATAATAACCTAATATAACTACAATAATATCAAAATAATAAAAACTATAATAATATCTCAATTATACTAAAATAACACAGCAGTAAAGAAAGGGTAACATTTGCCATATGTTTCCCACAGGGTTTTGCTGGAACACTGTTTTTGCTAAACAAATTATAAAATATATATAAAATATATTTCACAAAATATAAAAACAGAGACCACAAACTAATTGCCCCATTTGCAACAGCCTTAAAATAATATACTTTTTTAAAAGAATCAAATCATTAAAAAAGAAACAAGTGAAGTGCTGCTTTTAAATAAATGACGCCATACATCAACAAAAACCTTCAAGACTAGACCCACATAATGGACTTATAGCATTAATGGACGACTTTAAGTGCTTTTTGTCATTTCTGAAGCTTCACAGACATCGTCACTGTCACTATATGGAAAAAAGCTCTGTAAAGATTTCCCCTTTTGACCAAATAACAGCATACAGGTTTACAACGACTGTAAATAAAGGCAGAATTTTAATTTGTGCGTGCGAACGGCTCCTTTAAAGACTTGTGTGGCGTCCCGCAGATGGGTTTATTTATATCTGCTGTCGTTTTGGCTCTGTTTGGAGAAACTGGATCTTTTTTTTTTCTTTTGGACATTTCTTGATTTATTATGGTAATAAGACTCATAGGACTGTCAATCAGCACGGCCATCTAACTACCCACAATTTATTTGCTACTCATTTGAGTCTGTTCTGAAACCTAAATATTTTGGCAGTAAAAGCTAAAAAATGATAGTTGTGATTGCAGTGCTTTGCTAATGTCACGTCTCTGGTCTCTGGTACACAGTAGTTTTCATTCCGTCAGGTGGATTTTAATTTAGTTTTAGTCTTAGTCTCTTGTCCAAATGTGCTTTTCAGTTTTTATCATATTTATTCAACCTGTCCTGGTTTTTGTTTAGTCAAGTTTTAGTTGATTAAAAGTTATAATTATAACCGAAATTACTGATCATGATTGTTATCATTTGAGAAGCTGCATCAGAATGATTACACTTTCACCAATGAGCACATATGGTTTATTTGACCCTCATCTAGTTTACTGATTTTTTTTATATTATCATAAAATGTAAACACACTCTCATTATGAAAACTGGTAAAACTCAAAAGCTTCTCTCAAAAGAGAAAACAGTGACATTCCTGAAATGAGTTCCAAATTATATTAATGCCTTTTTATTAAAACAATGACTAAATGACTTTGTATCGTGGCACAGAGGTGCGTGAGTGCATTTATTCAGCAGCATCAATCACAAATAGTGTTCCAAAGGGGCGGAACATTTCTGAAACTTTCCAGAATTTTTGGAAACTTATTTTGGGAATTTTCGATAACTTTTGGAAAGTTCCTAGAAAATTTCCGCCCCTTTACATCCCTTATCTCAAACATGCTAGGATTTATTACGGTTCATCATGAGCAGGTTTGATGGCAGATTTACTCGCAGCAAACAGCGCAAACGACCATATGACGGAACACTTTTTATCTGATGTGTCCTTTTAAAGATTGGGGGATTTAAGCTCTGAACATCTGGCAACCCAAACAAGAAAACTTTTGAAGTCCCCCCCCCCCACTCTTATTTTGTCAAAGAAAACAGAGAAATTTTGGATTAGAGAATTTTTATTTAAGCATTTTTCCTCAACAATATTGAATGTCACAGTTAGTGTTTAATGATGTCAATTTCATTACTTCATCATCAAGGAAAAAAAGGCTGTCAATAAATATTTTTCACCATATTTTCATTAACATAATTACCACTAGTATACCGTCTATCCTTGTTAATAAAGAGTATGTTTACATGAAAATACGATTCAGTCTCTCTATGTAATTTCACATTTAATTCAATATGTTATTTGCCATTTTAGTCATTTGTGAATTTTTGTTTCAATGTATAACAGGCACATGGATGTCATTTCAAACTGCTGGAGAACAAAAGCCATTACTTCAGAGTCTTGTTAATTAGCATTGGAAAATAATCATAAATTGGCAGTTTCATAAATATGAATGTCAAATAAACTCACCCGCAAGAGAGGACGTGTTCTCGCTCATGTATTTTCCAAATTCATTTTCTCTGTGATCTCCGCTCAATTCCCAGAGAGCGCCCCGTTATGGACTAAATCAATCAAAGGCCTGACTTCATTAATTGCGTGGAGGACCCGGGGCACGTCGTAAGTGGGGTTACTCATCAGCCCGGAGCCGTGATGGAGGACGGGCCGAGTCTGAGAGAGCCAATTTGTGTGTCAAAGCCTGCAGCAGGACAAGAGCGCACTTAATGCAGATCACTGGAAATGCATCATTATATGCACCATTTACCAGATGCCCATTTAACATGCAATAATTAGATCAGCACGCTTAAGAAAGGAGGGGGCCTGTATAATGGGGTCCCCTGCCATAACATTAACCGCACCCCAGGGTTGTCAAAATTATTATTTGAAGGGTCTCATTCTTTTGAGTGCTTGGGAACGCCAAAGCAATGCTTTTGTGTTGTTCCTCCATTCTTTCGTTCCCTGTTTCTCCATTATTCTTTCAGTCTGAGCGCATCCGGGCGGTGAGCAATGTTATTCGGGTAGTTACCCTAAAAGATGATGCAGCCTCTGTACATTCACCAAATTACACTTCCATTCACATGCTGCACTCAGGGCCGCAGACATGAAAGAAAACATCATTTCTTATTGTGATGGAGCCGTCTTTGTGGCGTTCGCCAGCCTCGTTCCTGCTTTTAAGATAAAACCAATAATGAGAAAATCTGAGTGCTTAGAGTTGTAGCCGTCCTCTTAGACAGACAGATTAACAAATGCTGTTTTATCAGAGCACTCCCAACAATTGGACGACACGCTCACTTTTTCAACCGTACGTATGGCGATCAGTCACGGACGATGGGAAAGCATTCGTTCTGCTGCTATGATATACAACATCAAAATTAATCACCAAACATTCCATTATTGTAATCTGTTTAAATGAGTTCCCCCTCGTCTGAGTAATTACAAGCCAGATTTTTTCAAATAGCATAAGAGTTGAGTACAGCAACGGTCAAACATGAGTTGTGACTCACAAAACACTGCTAATGCATATTCAAAATGCAACTATCCATATAATCATGCATATTTACAAAAGCAAAATAAATGCACTTACAAACATTTAAAAGCACTTCCTTTCTAACAAAAGTTGAGTATCCTCCACAGAATTCTGCTGTAAATGTATCTGCCACTTGATAGATGCTCTACAAATTAAATGCCAACATGAATTTGAATTTAGGCAGCAAACAGAGTGATAGAGCAACTGAAAGAACAACAGATACATATACAAATATAATGAAGGATAGGTAGAGCGATGGAAAAATAGAGACAGAGCGACAGATAGAGCAACAGAATTAGAGTAAAAAGCAATGGAACGGTAGAGCAACAGATCAATAGAGTGACAGAACAATAGAGACAGAGGGATAGAGCCATGAACAAAGGATAGAGCGACAGAATTATAGATAAAGCAATAGAATGGTAGAGTGACGGAATGATAGATAAAGCAATGGAATGGTAGAGTGACAGAACGATAGAGACAAAATGACAGATACAGCGATGGAACGATAGAGACAGAGCGACAGATTGAGCGGCAGAAAAAATTTAAAAAGGTACAAACATCGGATAGAGCGACAGAATGATATAACAATGGAATGGTAGAGCAACAGAACAACAGAGACAGATAGAGTGACAGAACGATAGATACATTGATGGAACGGTAGAGCGACAGGACAATAGAGAGAGAGGGATAGAGCCATGAACAAAGGATAGAGCGACAGAATTATAGATAAAGCAATAGAATGTAGAGTGACAGAATGATAGATAAAGCAATGGAATGATAGAGCGACAGAACGATAGAGACAGTGACAGATACAGCGATGGAACGATAGAGACAGAGCGACAGATTGAGCGGCAGAAAAATGTAAAAAGGTACAAACAGCGGATATAGCGACATAATAATAAAACAATGGAATGGTAGAGCAACAGAACAACAGAGACAGATAGAGTGACAGAACGATAGATACATTGATGGAACGGTAGAGCGACAGGACAATAGAGAGAGAGGGATAAATAGTGTGATGGAACGACAGACAGAGCGATAGATAGAGCAACAATGATAATAAAGTAATGAAACAGTAGAGTGATAAAACAATAAATAAAGCGATGAAACAGTAGAGTGAACAGAGCGATAGAGCAATGGAAGAAGAGACACATCGATAGAGTGACAGAACTACAGAATGGCAGATTTACCGATAGATAGAGCGACAAAGTAATAGATACAGTGATGGAACAATAGTGATGGAATGATAGAGCAACAGAGCAGTAGATAGTACCATGAGACGACAGAGCAACAGGATGATAGATAGATAGATATATAGATATATAGATAGATAGATAGATAGATAGATAGATAGATAGATAGATAGATAGATAGATAGATAGATAGATAGATAGTACCGCTCTACACCAGCAGCACATGATGCTCTGACAGTGTGAACGTGCTGGTTCTCCGCATCTAATTACAACAGCAGATAAGCTCAATGGAGGCTAACAGCTGTTAGCTGTTTTCTGCGCTAGCCGCCTTCTGCAGCACTTTATGGAGATCCTAATGGAGTAATTTATGGAAGAAATAAAAACGTAACAGGTCATCAGCATTCTTCTTTCCTCCTTCGGCGGGATGTGTGATGGTGCACACACTTCAGAGTCGTTAAACCCAACAGCCTCTGGAAAGCTTGAAAGAAGTAAAAGTGCATGGGGGGGTTAATGGATCTCAAGGCAATCACATGGTGCCTATATGATGCTGAATCTGCTTATAGGACTATAGATTGCATAATGTGATTGTTGGGATGTTTGATGGAGGGACAGATGTCGCGGCCCGTCAGCTGTTGCTGGACTCAACGCAACAACGAATGCACGGAGTCGCTCAGGTAGTGCTATTACGAACTGTCTTCCATCTGTTCAGGAGCTATAAAATCACACTAAACCTGATATAATTTCACAGTCTTACAGCCCATCTAGTGCGACACGCTCCACCATTTACATCCCATATAATCCAGCTGACTTCCAGATGAAAACTGACTAGAGATGAGAACTTAATTGAGGGAAACACTTTAGTGTTTCCATCCGTCAAAAAATAAAGGCCAATGAGGATTTGTGTTGTTCTTTTGAATTAAAGCACATTTGCAGTCATTTACAGTGACTGAAAGAGCTTTTTATGAGACGTTAATGTTTATGTGTTTGATAGATTGACACAATGCTGATGAGAAACACATAATCACTTGTTTCTTTCTATATACATCACTGCTTATGCAAGAGAGAACGTTATCACTAAGATGATCCACCACCACCTATGAGAAGAATAATATTATTATATTATTATTAATAAAATATTACTGCTTTTTTCATTCAAATTAATAAATATTATATAAATTAATTTAATAAATAAGTTTTTTTAGATTTTATTTAAATTTTAAAAGTTAAAGTATTAGTAATTTTGTTGTGTTTCTGTATTTTTATGTCTATACAGCTTTATTATGTTTTAAAGCTTTTTTAGATCATCAAGTTAAACTACATGAAAACTGTGAAATGTTGCCTTGGCAACTAGCTGAAATAAAATATTTTGAAATATTTTATTTCAGTTAGCATGTATTTCAAGCAACATTTTTTATGGTATAGTTTGTGTTTTATGCAAGAGGAGAAAGTTATTGTTCAGATACCAACAGTGTTATTTTAGCTTCACTAATATGAAAATGGCAAATGTTTCCTTGGCAACTAACATTTATTTTAAGAAAAAAAAACATTTTTATTATTATTATTTATTATAATGGAAGAAAAAATATTGAGTAACATACTCTATTTAATGTGGGTATACATTATTGAGATCTCTTCTGAAACTCTACAGGAGACACGTGAGATTTTTCTGAGAAGATGGCGATGACGAGGTCTCTGTGTGTTGTTGGGTTTTTGTGAAAGCGGTTGTGTGCAGCACTCATGTCAGACGTATAGATCAGATCTCTTCCTGGTTCCTCTGGCTCTGGAATGGCAGCCTGTGATTGGCTGTTGGCTGTTTAGTGCATTTAGCTTTGCAGATAAAATTAAACTGGCCGTGACATGATTAATGGAGGCAATTTCGCTCAGCAGTCACACGGCCATATTCTGTGGCAGCCAGCATGTGTTTCACTATCTGTGTGTGTGTGTGTGTGATGACAGAATGTGGATGTGCGGATGGCACAATGTCTGTTGTGTTTGGAGGCAGCGTACATACATAAACAGAAATCACAAACGAGATCTCTTTAATATTGCAGTTTTTCCCCTGGAGACGATAATCAAATTTAATTGGCTTCTCATATGTTTCTCCTGAAAAAAACAAAACAAAAAAAAACACACAGCTTCATTAAGAGTTTCAGAAGAAATCTCAATGTCAAAAATGTTTTCAGATTCACAAAGACACTACATTGCAAAAAAAGTATCTCTTGTTTTCCAGTAAGAATATCTAAACATTCAGAAGCAAAATGACTTAAGTGGTTATCGGATATTAAGTCTTGCTTTCTGAAAAATGTATCAAAATTAAATAATCTTGTTTTTACTTTAAATTAAGTTTATTTTTCTGACTTTTTTCTTGTTTTAAGCATAAACACAGTTTTAAGATTATTATTATATTTATATTTTTCAGAAAGTACATTTGCTTCTAAAGTAAGTCTTGATTTAATGGTTTTGGTAAATATTGATTAATGGTTTAGATACACCACAAACAAATATTTTCTTCACATTTTTGTCTTGTTTCTAGCACAAATCAAGATACATTTACTTGAGAAGCAAAACGACATAAGATTTTAAGCCTGTTTTTTTAAATATTTATCAAAATTAGTGTGAGATTATACTTACAAAAGGAAAAAAATATCTGTCCATGTGGTCAGAAAAATACATTCAATTCAAAGTGAAAACAAGTTCATTTTTCTGACCCCACTGGTAAAATAAATAAAGCATAAAATCTTTGAATTGTGATTCTTTCTTTCTTTTTTTCTTCTTCTTTTTTTGGAAATCAAGACTTACTATCTTATCAAAATTGTGAATTTATACTTAAAACAATAATAATTAAAAAAAAACATCTGCCAATGGGGTCAGAAAAATAAACTTAAGTTTTAAGTTTTAAGAATGAATCAGTCAATCAATCAATCAATCAATGAACAAATAAATTACTCAATTTTGATAAATGTCACTTTGCTTCTCAAGTAAAATTGATTTAATAATGTTCAGATATTTATATTTGAGCTGCTCACATTTTACAGCTCTATTGTTACTGTATGACAACTAGTCAATAATAGTTATCATGCAGCAAGCGCACAGTGCTATAAAACTAAATGCTGTCTACGTTTTATTATCCTGAAAACTTAATTGATATGAAACTTTCATTGATATTTCAAACATCTAAGCAATAGCATTCTCAAGGTAACTTCAAAATATGATTTGTAATTCTCAACAAATTATCATAAACATGAGCTAAATAAAAAATGGACTCTTATGAATGAATTTAATTTCCTGCTCTTATTATTGACTCTGACATGAAACATTTAGTTGATGAAAATGAGACAACAGCAGTGTGAGATCACGAGGGATTCCCGTTTAATTATATATGAATCATTGATAAGCTGAAATTCCCTCCACCGTTGCTGTAAGACTGGACAAAGGAGGATATTGACGAAGCTTCAGCCGTCAGAATCTCAAGGTCAGCTGTCAATCACCTGAGCAAACACTCCTGAGCTAAACGAGACTTCAGTCTGAAGATAACCTGAGGTTTTTCACTAAATAAACAATCGCGTTGAGTGTATTATCACTTCAAACACTCTTTAGAAACAAAAAACATCTTTTTGGTCTTGTTTTCAGGAATAACAGCCATGAGCAATAGAGAAATGAATCATTTCTATCAACAAAAATGCCAGCGTTGTCTTCCACTGTCAGCATGAATTATTAACACGCTCGTCTCTGTGTAGATTTAACATGATTCAAGGAAAAGTGGCTTCCTTTGAGTGTATAAAGCCATTTCTGCTTTTATTGGAAGAGAAGCTCCTGAAACACGGAGCCGGTCCGGTTTGATTTGATTCATCTGTCCATCATGTTCGGACGGGACCTCCAGAGAGCAGCAGGGGTGATGGACGTGTTTCCTTTCACAAAAGACATCCGTCCGTCTGCCTGTCACTTCCTGTTTCTCTGATATCGGTGAGAAGCTCTGAAACGGCCGGCTGCGTCCTTAGCTCCAACAGCTCCAAACTCATTTAATCGAGAAGATCGATCAGTCCGGACTAAAGTAAGATGTACAATGAGAATCAGATAAACCTTCCCGCAAAGAGCTCATCAGAAAGCATTAATCTCAAAAAGACATCAGAGAGACGAGCCTGAGCTCAACCAAAGACAACCCAACTCAGAATCACAATCAGAAAGTTTTATTGCCAGGTGTTTACACATAGGAGGAATTTGTTTTGGTGACAGACGCTTCCACAGCTCAAATAGAATGACAGTGACAAGACACGGATAATAAAAAGAATAAAAATGGATAAGCAAATAGGAAATAACAATATACAGAAGAATATGTAAAAAATTCTCAATATACAAAGTAGACAATAGATGGCATTCGTGTGTACAGGTGTGTTATGTACAAATGCAAGGAAATGTAAAAAGAGGTTTATGAGATGGATTGCCAGAGGGAAGAAACTGTTCTTATGTCTGGCCATTCTGCTGCTCAGTGCTCTGTAGTTCAAAGAGGAAGTGTGCTGGGTGTGAGGCGTCCAGAGTGATTTTACCAGCTCTTTTCCTGTCTTGCATGTGGCCGATAAGTGTGGTGTCATCAGCCAGCTTCAGGAGCTTGACAGAGGGGTCAGTAGAGGTGCAGTCATTGGTGTAGAGGGAGAAGAGCAGTGACCAGAGCACATAACCATAGTCCTCGTCAAAGCCCATTGTACGGGTGCTGGATGTGAGTTTCCCAGCTTCACTAGCTCCTGCCTGTCTGTCAGGAAGCTGATGTGCCACTGATAGATGGAGGTGTAGCAGCTGAGTTAATTTGGACAGGAGGAGTGCTGGGATGATGGTGTTGAAGGCTGAACTGAAGTCCACAAACAAGATCCTCACATAAGTCCCCAGTTTGTCCAGATGTTGTAGGATATAATGCAGTCCAATGTTGACTGCATCATCCACTGACCTGATTTCTTGGTAAGCAAACTGCAGGGGGTCCAGTGATGTCCTTCAGGTAAACCAGCACCAGTCTCTCAAAAGACCACAGATGTTAAAACCACAGGTCTGTAATTAAGTCCATTAAGTCCAGTGATTTTGGGTTTCTTTGGGATGGAGATGATGGTGGAGTGTTTGAAGCAGGAAGGGACTCCGCACAGCTCCAGTGCTCTGTTGAAGATCTGTGTAAAGAACTGGATTTCAGACAGGCTGGTGAAATGCCATCTAGGCCTGATGCTTTCCTTCTCTTCTGTTTCCGGAAGACCTGACACACATCATCTTCACTGATCTGAAGTGCAGGAGGGGGGAGAGGGGGGTATGGGGTGTGAGACAGGGTTTTTCAAACCTGCAATAAAACTCATTCAAATCGTCGGCCAGTTGTTGATTCTCCACAGTGTTGGGGGGCGGTGTCTTGTAGTTGGTGATGTCTTTCAGGCCTCTCCACACTGAAGCAGGATCATTGACTGAAATCTGGATTCTCATCTTTTTGGAGTAGTTTCTCTTAGCCACTCTGATCTACTTTGTCAGTGAGTTTTTGGCCTGATTGTACAAGACTCTGTCCCCACTCCTGTTAGCATCCTCTTTGGTCTGACGGAGCTGTCTGAGTTTTGCAGTGAAACACAGTTTATTGTTGTTGTCCTGATAGGGATGCACATATCCTCACAGAAATTGATGTATGATGTTACAGAGTCTGTGAGCTCATCCAGATCAGTGGCAGCAGCTTCAGGAATACTAGTCAGTGCAGTCGAAGCAGGCTTGTAATCCTGCTCTGCTTAATTAGTCCATCTCTTTACAGTTCATATTACAAGTTTAGCAGATTTCAGCTTCTGCCTGTAGGTCTAAGATGAACCAGACAGTGATCAGAGAGCACCAAAGCTGGTCGTAGGACAGAGTGATATGCATCCTTTATGGTGGTGTCTTTATTTAATGTTGACTTCATTCCAATAAACTATATCAACCCCCCCCACACCACCAAAAAAAAAAATACATAATTACATATCATTTTATTTATATCTATGTATTTTTATGTAATAATAATAATAATACTATTTGTAATATTTAATATTTTAGTTAATTTATATATTTGATTGAGCTGAGAAATATATATAATACAATAATAATTATACTATTCATATTATATAAATAATAATAATAATAGTAATAATAATAATAATATACTGTAAAGTAATATTTATTTTATTTCTTATTTATTTGTGCGTTTGTTTATTTCCATTAGCTTTAACTTGTCATCGTTACATTTAATTCATGTTTCTGGTCTCCTGTCTAATAATCTAAAATTACAGTTTTTAAGCATCATTAATTAAAATGAATATTAAATTAATTTTAAAAAGTACAGTAGACTGTACTATAATATTAAAATACAACATTCTGAAATATGAATATATTAAAATTGTGAAATATAATATTAATATAACATAACCTTAATCATTTATAATATTAAAATTAGATATTTTAAAAAATATGTATGAATGTGCATGAATGATAAAATATATATATATATATATATTTTTAAAATCCCAGTTTGCTGTGGCATTACATTAAATTCAGCTCATAATGTTTATGGTCTCTGTTTTTATATATATTATTAAACTGATATAAAGTGTAGAATATTGTAGTACAATATTAATATTATAATACCATTCATATTACCTATTTGTTCCATTTAATTCCGCTTTCTGGTTTCCTGTTCTAATAATTTAAAATCACAGTTTGCATTTAAGCATTATTAATTTAAATTAATATTAGAATAATCTTAAAAAGTACAGTACAACTCATTTATACATATATATAATATAAATGTGTTTGAATGATAAAATATTTTCAGCATTACATTTCAATCAGCTAATAATGTTTCTGGCCTCTGTTTTTAACCATTATTAATTAAAAAATGATATTACATTAATATGAAGCATTTAATACTATATTAATAATATTAATGTTATAGTACAATTAATATTAGCTATTCTCTTTTATACAAATGAATGCTTTAATATTTTCAGCAGATTTTTATTTTACTCTGGCTGGTGAACATCCTGAGGAATATTCTGACACAGTGTATGCCGCATCCCAATCATAAAGCTCAAAAATCATGTCTGACGCAACACAAATCAACAAACCCATCAGGTGAGATGATCTAGTTTGGTGTCTTTGAAATGCGGTGTGCGGTTGAAGGAGCAGTGCGCGGGAGGAGGTGCGGGGAGGTGATGCTGTCACAACATCTGTGCTCCTCCACGAGTCTGCCACCTCCCAGCGTGAGCCGCGCCACAACAAGATCAGGAAACCGAGCCAGAGTCAGAATCAAAGCGAAGGAAACTGGCAGCTCTATCAGTGAGACAGAGCATCCGTTTATCAGTCCAGATAAAAGGTCATTTCACTGTCTGCCGGACGACCGAAACATGGCAGGGCTGCAGAACCGGGCCCGTCAGATGTTGCTGCGTGATAGCGCCTCCACCTCAATATTTATTGCAACTGTAATGATTCACGGAATGTAAACATCAGACATTAATGCAGGTGAATCAAAACCAGCAAGAGTAGGGCTGCACGATCAACTGAAAAAAGCCTCGTCTGAAAGACTGAAGCAGGTGTGAGAGCTGATTAGATGGATGTTGATAGCACATTGCTAACATGGTTTAGCACATTGCTAGAATGATTTAGCATGTTTAAATATGATTAACATGTTGTTAACATGATGTGTTTCTAACATGAGTAACATATTTCTAGCATGTTTCTAACACAATTAGCATGTTGCTAGCATTTTGTTAGGATGATTAGCACATTACTAACATGTTTTTAACATGATTAGCATGTTTTCAGCATGTTTCTAACCTGAGTAACTTATTGCTAGCATGTTTCTAACATGATTAATGTGTTGCTAACATTTTGTTTGGATGTTCAGCACATTGTTAACTTGTTTGAACATGTTTCTAACATGATTAGTATGTTGTTAGCATGTTTTTAACACGAGTAACATCTTGTTAGCATATCTGTAAGATGATTAACGTGTGGTTAACATGATTAGCATGTTGAAAGATGACTAGCACACTTTGCTAACATGTTTAACATGTTTCTAACATGATTAGCATGTTGAAAGCACATTTATAACATGAGAAACATCTTGCCAGCATGTTTCTAACATGATTACCTTTTGGTTAGCATGATTAACATGTTTTTTTTTAACATGATTAACATTTTGCTAGCATATTGTTAAGATTACTAGCATGTTGCTAGCATGATTCTAACATGAATAACATCTTGCTAGCATGTTTCTAACATGATTAACAAGTGGTTAGCATGATTCTAACATGAGAAACATATTGCTATCCTGTTTCTAACATGATTAACGTGTGTGGTTAGCATGATTAGCATGTTTTTAACATAAGCATGTTGCTAGCATTTTGTTAGGATGACTAGCACATTGCTAATATGTTTTAACATGTCTATAACATGATAAGCATGTTGCTAGCACATTTCTAACTTGAGTAACATCTTGGTAGCATGTTTCTAAGATGATTAACATGTGGTTAACATGATTAGCATGTTGTAACATGATTAGCATGTTGCTAGCATTTTATTAGGATGACTAGCACATTGCTAACATGTTTTAACATGTTTCTAACATAGGGAGAATTCCAAACAGAAGTGAGCATCCCTTTGCCCTACTCCCTTCTAAGGGCAGAGCCCTTGAAGTGTGTTCTTTGAAGGGTGCAGGTCATTACTGTCTCCAATAAGCGTTTGGAACTCCCTTGGCGAAGGGAATGAATAAACAGATGTTACCCTGACGTGCGTGCAGCATTCAGCACTCGATCAGTTGTTGCAAATAAATATTTCTTCTATTTCTTATTGTTTTATTCCAATATTGTCTAATTTTGTGTCTTATTTACTATTCAATTTTTTTTTTTACCATCGCTAACAGACTTCTGGAAGGGCCCTTCGTGAAGGGATTCGGTTGTTCACTTTTGTTTGGGATGTCTCTACAAATGGCGTCCCCTTAACGAACTGCCCTTCAAGGGCGCAAAAAAGGTGTTTGGAATTCACTGATGATTAGCATGTTGCTAACATGCTTTTAAAATGATTAGCATGTTGCCAGCATGTTTTTTACATATATACATATTTTATATATTGATATATAATCAGAAAAGTTTGGCCAAATTTGCCCTACAAAGCATAATTTTATCTTTAATGTTTGATACATAAAATAATACTACTGTAATTCTACAGTTGTAATGTAAAATAAAAGTATGTTATTTTATTTTAATTTATTTATAATTATTAATTTTATTTCTTTTTATTTATTTACTATTTTTATTTCTATTTTATTTCTATTTTTATTTATTTCTATTCAATTACTATTATTTTAAATACTTTTTTGTATTTTTCAGTAAAATATTACAACAGTAATATTTATTTTATTAAATTTAGTACTACTAATATTTTTACTACCACTACTAATAATAATAATAATTATTATAGCCATATTATATTATATATTACAGAATATTATATAATATAATCCAAAAATTATTATTTATTTTTTTGCGCCAAATTGTGCAGCCCTACAAACACGCACTGAACTTGGCAAGAAAAATTGCAATTAGTATTTTCCCCAAATTGTACAGGTCCTGGTCATATAATTAGAATATCATCAAAAAGTTGATTTATTTCACTAATTCCATTCAAAAAGTGAAACGTGTATATTATATTCACATTCATTACACACAGAATGATATATTTCAAATGTTTATTTCTTTTAATTTTGATGATTATAACTGACAACTAAGGAAAATCCCAAATTCAGTATCTCAGAAAATTAGAATATTACTTAAGACCAATACAAAGAAAGGATTTTTAGAAATCTTGGCCAACTGAAAAGTATGAGAAACTATGAGCATGTACAGCACTCAATACTTAGTTGGGGCTCCTTTTGTCTGAATTACTGCAGCAATGCGGCGTGGCATGGAGTCGATCAGTCTGTGGCACTGCTCAGGAGTTATGAGAGCCCAGGTTTCTCTGAAAGTGGCCTTCAGCTCTTCTGCATTCTTGGGTCTGTCATATCGCATCTTCCTCTTCACAATATCCCATAGATGTTCTATGGGGTTAAGGTCAGGAGAGTTTGCTGGCCAATTAAGAACAGGGATACCATGGTCCTTAAACCAGGTACTGGAAGCTTTGGCACTGTGTGCAGGTGTCAAGTCCTGTTGGAAAATGAAATCTGCATCTCCATAAAGTTTGTCAGCAGCAGGAAGCATGAAGTGCTCTAAAACTTCCTGGTATACGGCTGCATTGACCTTGGACCTCAGAAAACACAGTGGACCAACACCAGCAGATGACATGGCACCCAAAAACAATCACTGACTGTGGAAACTTTACACTGGACCCTCAAGCAACGTGGATTGTGTGCCTCTCCTCTCTTCCTCCAGACTCTCGGACCCTGATTTCCAAAGGAAATGCAAAATTTACTTTCATCAGAGAACATAACTTTGGACCACTCAGCAGCAGTCCAGTCCTTTTTGTCTTTAGCCCATTCTGACGCTGTCTGTTTTTCAAAAGTGGCTTGACACAAGGAATGCGACAGCTGAAACCCATGTCTTGCATACGTCTGTGTGTAGTGGTTCTTAAAGCACTGACTCCAGCTGCAGTCCACTCTTTGTGAATCTCCCCCACATTTTTGAATGGTTTTTGTTTCACAATCCTCTCCAGGGTGCAGTTATCCCTATTGCTTGTACACTTTTTCTACCACATCTTTTCCTTCCCTTCGCCTCTCTATTAATGTGCTTGGACACAGAGCTCTGTGAACAGCCAGCCTCTTTTGCAATGACCTTTTGTGTCTTGCCCTCCTTGTGCAAGGTGTCAATGGTCGTCTTTTGGACAACTGTCAAGTCAGCAGTCTCCCCATGATTGTGTAGCTTACAGAACTAGACTGAGAGACCATTTAAAAGGCCTTTGCAGGTGTTTTGAGTTAATTAGCTGATTAGAGTGTGGCACCAGGTGTCTTTAATACTGAACCTTTTTCACAATAAACTAACTTACATACATAATTAATTAATTACCTTACTTATCAGTAATAATCATCACAAAATTAAAAGAAATTAAACATTTGAAATATATCAGTCTGTGTGTAATGAATGAATATAATATACACGTTTCACTTTTTGAATGGAATTAGTGAAATAAATCAACTTTTTGATGATATTCTAATTATATGACCAGCACCTGTACATGCAGAATGAGTGTCGTGCAGTTTTCCACATGTGCAGCAGAAGCCACACAGTGTGGGCTTTATTCGGCATAACGATGGCGGAGCGGGACAGAACGGGCCACTCCCTTTGGAAGGTCACATTATCTAAATCAGCTCTATTAGCCTCTGCGGTCTGGACCGGCGCGCTGACGGACGCAAACTGACAGCCGCAGAGCTGCATTAAGCCACTGCCACACTCCCGTCCTTCTCTGATTTACATACAAATTGATCTTGAGGTAAATCAGTTGTCATTTTTCTGCAGGTCACGAGGAACATGGAGAGATAATGAAACGGGGCCACTGAGTGGAACGGGGCCGCCCAGATGGGACTCTTCTGTTAATGTACTCCCTAAAGCCATCAGACGCGCAAACACACTCCAGATTCAGTGTTTATGTTGCGACGCTCCGAACACATCTGACCTCGCCTTTATAAACACACACATCAGATCTCAAATCATCTCACAAACTCTGATCTGAGATAACACAGCTGCACTTTCAGCTCTCACCAGGGGCTTCACACACATTCAGGATCCTGTTAGAAAGCAAAAGCAATGCAATGCCAAACCGAAGGAAATAAAAATGCATAACTTGAGTGTTTGTGTGGCAGCTCTGTATTAATATTCCTCAGACATTCTGAACATTTGTTCTGAAGTAATGAATTTCTGCATTTAATTGAGCTGAAAGTGTTTAACATACAAACTTTATTTATTTATTTATTGCATATCAGGAGCAAATGTTATTTTCATGTCAAACTAAGAAAAAAAAAAAACTAAATACTTATAACAACAAAAAAACATTATTAAGGTAAATTATACATAACAATTAAACTATTTTCCATGCAAAAAATATAAATATAAATAAAATGAAATATAAAATTAAATAAAAATTTGCTATTAGCCTTTTTTAAAAAATGTAAATGTGAAATATCTGAATAAATACATTATTATTATTATTATAGCCATATAGAATATTAAGACATATTAATATGAATTAATTAATATTATATTAATGAATATTAATATAATGGAATACTCTTAACAACAATAAAACTTTAATAAAATAAGAAAATAAAATAAATGTTTCCCATTATTGTTTTTAAAAATGTCCATGTGAAATTTCTGACTAAAACCTTTCAGACTTCATGGATAATGTCAGTCTATTTCCAACTTTATAGTTAAGAAACTAAAATTAAAATTGGAAAATTAAATTACATCGTACAAAAACAAGATGCAAACTGATTTACACACAATCAAAGATTTAAACTTACTGCAACTTTACCATGATTTTACTGCTGCTGCACAAACACTCATATTGCTTTTTTGGACATTCATACCTAGTTAATAAAATTAATATTATTAATATAGAAAGTATAGTATTGTAATACAATATTAAAATACAATAAATTAAAAAACTGTATGATTATAACATTTTTATTCTTAAATGGCCCCAGCAATCTACTTTTTATGAATTGTATTTATGTATGTATTAATTATGAAATATTTCCAGATTTATTTTTCACTATTTTAAAGTCTGTTCTCAATTTTTATAACTGTTCAGCCTTGCATTTATCTGAGATTGACATGCAAAGCTGCTCAAACACTGACACTGTTTTGTCTGGACATGCATATCTAGTTAAAAAATAAAAAGCATCAAATGTGTATTTATTGATTAATATATTCATATAGTGAAAACACAATTTGGCTTCAGCAGACGAAAGTGACAGACGGATGATTTGTGTCTGGAGTCTCACTCTATTTCAGCTCCATTTAAATGCACGAGATCTGAAGAGATCAAGTAAATGTTGACTGTTATTAATTAAACGAGGCCCCGCCCACCACAGACTGACAGGAGCCACGGGGACGAGTGAATCGGACCATTGCACTCCATTAATGTTGTCACGGCAAAATGAATACGGAGCGCAGTCTGTGGCTTGTTTCTGTGGCGATGAGAAGAGCCAGAGGAATGTTCGTTTGTCAGCGTTTCTTTAACTAAAGGCTGTGTTTGTGATCCCTAGAGAGCAGAGTTTACGCTTAATGAGCTGCTGAGGGCTAATTAGTGTGTTTAATACACAATCCAGCTCATATCATCACCAGTGGTGCGGTGTTTTGACCCGGCACATATCTGCCGTCTGAAAGATAGCAAACACGTCAATCAGCTTCACGTCAACTCAACACATGCACTCGTTTCAATCTGAATCAATCCAAGCAGGTTTCAGATTCACAAAGTTCTGTTTCTATGAACACAAACCATTGCAATACACTTCACATGTGTGATTTACTGCATACACAGTGCTGCATTCAGGAGTTAAGTAGGAAAAAACAAGAAATACTAATTTAGTGTTTTTAATTTATAGTTAAAAAAAAAATCTCTTATTTTTTGTGCACTGAAATTTGAAAAACAACATAAGTGAATCTGATTTAATCTGAAAGTGATTTTAAACCTTTTCTTTTAAAACACTACAATTTTTATATATTATATATATATTGTATATTACAGTACCGTTCAAAACGTTTGGGATCAGTAAGACTTGTCTTTTTTTTAAATTAAGTGAAGGCTGCAATTATTCAAAATAAATAAAAAAAAAACTAATCTTGCAAACATGTTATTAGAATATAAATTTAAATATCCTTTGTATAATTTGTGTGTGATGCAAAAGCTGAATTTCCAGCATCATGTGTGTCACATGACCCTGCATTCTAATATGGTGATTTATTAGTTTAAGCCAAATTTTTTTTGGAAGCTGAAACTTGTTTGGATTCTGTGAGGAAGAAAAGTCTGCATTTATTTATAGAAATCTATTTAACTATCTATAAAAGTTTGGGGTCAGTAAATTTTTATTCTTTCTTTTTTTAAAATTAAATTAAAACTTTTCATTCACACATGTGTTACATTTAAGAAGTTAGAAAAGATTTATATTGTTAGAAAAGATTTTATTTAAATAAATGCGTTCTTTTTAACTTTTTCTTCATCAAAGAATTGAAAAAAAGTATCACATTCAAAAAATATCCAAACATATATTAAAGAATCAGCATATTATGGTTTCTGAGATCATTAAACTATTCAATTAACAGATATAATATATTCAAAGGATTTAAATAGAAACCATTTATTTATATTTAATATATTTTTATATTACAGGTTTTTTTTTTGACATTTTTGATCATAAATGTAATGATTTCTTTAAAACATTACAATTTTACGTCATTTTTGTTTATTGTTGTGTGTGTGTAATTTCCAGTTATTTTAGAAATTTTTTCTTTTTCTTGTATTTATCATCTATCTATCTAGTTTTTAATCTTTATCTAACTGAAATAATCTTTTAATAAAATAATTCAAAAAATGCACATGAACTCATAACACTATAATTACAACTAAATTAAATTAACCTAAAACTTCATCAAATATTTAATGACTTTTATTTTTTACTGTCATTGTTTTTTTTACTCCCTATATTTTTATATTTTAGATTTAGTTTTATTTTAAAATGATGCTAGCAAAATAATCTTTTTATATTGTCTGTCAGACTAATGTTGACGGTACTCTATTTTTTGTGTCAATAAAGACTCTGGCGTCCCGCGGTGAATCCATCAGCTCCAATGACTCCAGATACCCAAACCAATACGCGTCTATTGGAGGAAACGTGAGAAATTAGCGGCGTCCCGCAGTGAATCCATCAGCTCCACTGACTCCAGATGCTCAAGCCATTGCTTTCCATCCACTATCAAGCGCTAATCATTCAGCTTATCTGTATTTATAACCATGTTCTTTGTAATTAAATCATTCTGAAAGCTCTATTCATATTACTGAACACTAGTGGATGAAAAACAGTACATCTGCTGAACACTCTGTGTCAAGAAAAGCCCCAAAAAGCTGATGCTTATTAGCAATAAATCTCAGATAAATGGTCTGCTTTAATTGGTGTGGTGACCCGCGGGTCGAGGTGAGCAGCACACACAGTAAAACCCAGACAAATGAGACACGACGACTGTAACAGCAGCCCGTGGTCATTATAAAGATTAAAGATGCTGAAGGTGTCGGAGAAAGTAGACTGAAATACTGCCAGTGTAAGTAGTGCGCCAAGAGCTCAGTGTGTTTCACACACACACACACACACACACACACACACGCTCGATGACCTCTGACCTCTGGCAGACGTTTACAGGACTCCACAACACTATCAGACCAGACTCTAGTCAGTGTGACCAAATATAGACAAGTCCAGATGGGTCAGAGTCGAGCTGCTGTGAGGAACGAGGCCTAATTGGATCCAGATGTGCTTTAGAAACACGTAACCTCACACTGTAAGTACAGTTATCGCTACATCACTAGAACAGCAGATATCAGGGAAACGTCCAAATCTACAGATTACACGATGTAAACAGAAGAACCTATTAAACATGCAGCTACTCTACTAGCTATTAACTGCACTGAAGCTATTTAAGAGGACAATCATTTGATCAAATATAGTATCATGATATAATTATAATGTTTTTTTAAATATATTATTAAATGTGCAGTTGTATTTAGTATTTTATAGTATATAATTTGAATCTTTTTCTTTAAATAATATTTTAAATTAGCAAAAACAGTTAAATATATTTAAACACACACGCACACACACACACACACACACACACACACACACACACACACACACACACACACAACAGTATAAATGAATAATAAATAATTTACATAATTTAACTATTTAACTTTTTTTCCCCAAATATAAATGTTATTATACGATTTTTACAATCATGGCAATATTTTTTTTTTAATAAATTATTATATATATTTTTAAATAGTATTATTTAAATGGAATTAAATTAAATTAAATTAAACGTATTAAACATGACTACAAGCTATTAACAGACAGTAGCTAAATAAAAATCATAAAATTAATAAATTCATTTCTATTACATTAATCATATTAAAATGTATCAAGACTACGAGCTATTAACAATCATTTAAGCTATTCAAGAGGGCAATTTTTTTATATAGGGCTGTCAAATGATTAATCACGATTAATCACATCCAAAATTAAGAGTTTTGTTTACATAATATATGTATGTGTACAGGGTATATTTATTATGTATATATAAATACACACACATAAATTATATATTTAGAAAATATTTACATGTATATACATTTATATATTTATATTTTTATATTTTATATTATATATAAATATATTTAATATATAAAACATAACATATTCTTCTTAAATATATACATGCATGTGTGTGTATTTATATATACATAATAAATATACACAGTATACACACATATATTATGTAAACAAAACTTTTATTTTGGATGTGATTAATCATGATTAATCATTTGACAGCCCTAATTAAAATGTATCAAAACTACGAGCTATTAACAATCATTTAAGCTATTCAAGAGGGCAATTTTATTATAAATATACGTTTATATATATACAGTATAAATGTTTTTAAATGAATTATTTTGAGTATTTTTTAACTATATATTTTTTTTAAAAATTATTATATACATCATATTATTTAAATGATCCAAAACATTTGATATAAAAAGAAATAAAATGCTATTTTTGAACCAGTTCTTTTAAATGAATAAACAATTCACGAAAAAGTTAATTTTTAATAAAGTCCATAAATATTTGAAACAGTCCATTTATATGAATGAACAAATGTACTTATATATATATATAAATCATATCTGCATTACATATATATATATATATATAGCTTGTGTTGTTTTCAGCTTTGGCACAAAAAGTCAATGCAATGTTTTGCATGGATTTAAAACCATGTGTGCTACTGAAAGTTGTACAGTAGTTAAGTTAGTAACAACCCAACCCCATGCACATGTGTTGTTTTCATGGATCTAAAGGTTAATGGCGCTTCATCTTACATCTCCTGTGTTCTGCAGACACTGTTTGAACGTTTCAGAAATGAACAGCACTGCACAGGCATCTCATTTCCTCCAACACTCTGGCATTTCAGACTATCTCAGGGAGAATGTGTGTTAAAATTACATGGATGAGTCTAGATCTTCATTAGAGAGACTGCCTTCGTGATTTGCTGTTGTTCATTTCATAAATCAGGAAAAGTGAATAAGTGAACAGCTCCTCAAACAGACAGATTTGACTCTATATAAAGCAGCACGATCTGAATCCACCACAGATGAGAGTGATTTGCCAAGTAGGACATTCATGGATCAGCCTGACTGCCAAGATCACAGCCTGCAACTAAGACTTCAATATGACCTCCGACATTTCTCATCAAACTCATCCACAATCAGATGAACAGCTGTCTATAATAACTAAAACCACATAAACACAAATAAAAAAATAAGACAAAACATGCTTTAATAAAATGCATTTATATAATAAAGGTTCATTTATATGAATGAATACAATTGCAGAAAAGCTAAAACAGCTTAGGTTCATTTATATGAATGAATAAATAAAAGAATCATGTTGCATGGATATAAAGCGGTGCATGCAATTAACTTTGAAAATAAAAAAGGCAAATGTAATATTTTGCAGAAAAGCTAAAACAGCTTAAAAATAATAATAATAATAAAAAATTATTAGTTCCCTTATCAATTGTCCTTTTTATTGCAGGACCAGGGAGTCATGGAAATGGAAAAGTCCTTGAAACTGATGAAATCTTCAAAATGTTATAGAAATTAACACAATCTTAAAAATATATGGAAAATAATAAAATTTAAAGAAATTAATGCAATATTTAAAAGTCATGGAAATTATTAAAATATTTTAAAATTATGGAAATTAACAAAAAAAAGACATGGAAATTAAATAGAATCTTTAAAAAGCTATAGAAATTAATACAATGCATTATGGAAATTCCAAAAAACTTTTTTTTTTAATTATGGAAATTTATACAATCTCCAAAAGTAATAGATATTAAAAAAAACCTAAAAAATTAATAAAAACTTAAAAATCCAAAAAAATCAATAAAATCAAAAAAAAATTTAAAAAAATGATAGGAAGTAATAAAAAAAGTCACGGAAAATAATAAAATCTTCAAAAATAATGGACATGCATACAGTAGAATCTTAAAAAGTAAAAAAAAAATTATAAAATCTTTTTAAAAATTATTGAAATTAACGGAATATTAAAAAGTTAATAAAACTTTATAAAGATGCGGAAATGTTAACAAAATTTTTTTTATAGATACCTCAATCTTAATCATTTTATCCGAAATTATAATAATAATATTAACACTAATGACACTAAAAATAAGAAATGACTAGAAAAGTCATGTAAATTCATTGGTCATAAAACGTTTAAAACCTGAAAAACACTACATTTTTCTTCTGAAAGTATCGAATTGATTTAGCCTAATTATTTTAATAAATTATTTTAAACGTTTGAAAAGGAGCAGCTTTACGATTACAGCAGATGTACTAGAAATATCTTCAAATATTGTATTTGAAAATGGGGGTCAAAAGGCTTGATAGCCTGTGTGAAAACTACTGACTAAAGGAGAAACATCAGAGACAAAGCTGAAGCAGTGCTAATATTGTCTTACTACGTTAAACAGACACGCAGCTGTTTGTGAAGAGAGCTGAAGACACACGAGCTCATGGCTGGAGTGTCAGGTGAGAACATTTATCTGTAAGCTGAGGCTGTCTACATGCGGAGGAACGCAAGGGCTGACGATGCATTACAGCTCAAGAGTTATTAAAGCAGAAACAGACGCCGGTTTCTCTCTGGACGTTCAAATGTAGCTCGAGCTCCTGGAGAGGTCAGGTTTTTCACGCTTCTCTCCCCGGAGGGATTTTACTCATCTCCTCGTCTCCAGCCCGCTGCACGCCGCGGAGTTTAATACAGTCTCTCTCTGCCGTAGTCGCCCTCATCTGACTGCAGGAGAGGCTGATAGATAGCATATGCTTTACACTGGTTTGCATGACTACATTCAGACTATTTGTTGTTTGTAAGGTGGGTTGCAGCTCTGACGAGCAACTATTAACTGTGTAATTCAGCCGGAGTTCATCAGAACAAACACACTTACAGGAATAGTTGACCCAAACATGCTGAAAATATCTGCTGAAAAGTTTGTTTCTTCATCAGATTTGGAGCATTGCATCAGTGTCTCAGCAATGGATGCTCTGCAGTGAATGGGTGCCGTCAGAATGAGAGTCCAAACAGCTGATAAAAACATCACAATAATCCACAGCACTCCAGTCCATCAGTTAATATCTGGAGAAGTGCATCTCCTGTTGTCTCTCACATCAAAATCCACACACATATCTCACAACAAAATCATAATTCATAATAACACTTCCTCCAGTGAAAAAGTGCATCTCCTGTTTTCTCTCACATCAAAATCCAGACACATATTTGTTTAGATCTGTTTAAACTGCTTGATCTGTGCAGATTTCTCTCCTGATTCACACCAGAACACTTTTTCACTGCAGGAAGTGTTATTATGGATTATAGACTCTATGTATTTGAGTTAAAAAACATCTTAATGCTGGATGTGTTTCATCTTTTGTCTTCTCTAGATGTTAACTGATGGACTGGAGTGCTGTGGATTACTTGTGGATTATTGTGATGTTTTTATCAGCTGTTTGGACTCTCATTCTGACGGCACCCATTCACTGCAGAGCATCCATTGCTGAGACACTGATGCAATGCTACATTTCTACAAACCTGATGAAGAAACAAACTCATCCTGATCTCTGATGAACTGAGGGAGAGCACGTCTTCAGCAAATGTTAAGCACATTTTTTTGGGAAACTATTTCTTTAGATGCATTAAATTCACTTTCTGATTTCCAGATACTTTTTGCTTCAAATCAAAGTTTGCAACATTGTGATTCACCAGAAGCACTTGACATCCAGCTTCTCTTGAGCTGTAATATGTCTGGCTGATGTTTTATTTTATTTCTCATGACCGAGTTGCTGTCAGCAGCAGGAAATGACCTCGTTCACACAGACGGAGGACAGAAAGAGAGAAAAAAAGCCTCCATTTCTTATATTCGGTCAGAAACACTGTTATCAAGCTAAATGTGCCATTCGAAACCTACAGCTCTTCTCTATACAGTAAATGGAGTATAAAATAACAGTCATCCTTGAACTTACTTCTGAAGTGCTTTTCTGAGAAACTTTTTTTCTTAAACTCTAAATGAAACAAGCACACACAAACAGGTCTCTTAGTTCTCTGGAAGAAAACTGAGCTGATTTTATAAACTCCAGGGAGGTTAAAGCATAAAGCAGCAGATATTCATACAGCATCAACATATTCATTCTGTTAGATATTTTTTAAAACCAAGTAGTTTTCGTCAACCCACAACATAAAACACAACTGTGTCCCAATAATGAGTATATCCTAAATCTAATCACCTGACAACAGGTGGACACACTCTCATAACTGGCTCAAAATCACATCTGCACACGTGTGTGAGCTTCAACAATAAACTTTATATGTTCATTAAGACTGTATCTGACAGCTAGTATTAAATAACAGCAGCCCTCGAAACCAACTAAATACATTTATAGCACTTTGTAATAATTCAGATTAGAGATTAGTAGTTCATGAATATGAATACAAACAATCTGCTGTGCACAAACACCTGACAGACGTCTCTAAGATGTCAGTATAAACATCTTCTAAACATCTATCTGACATCTGATAGGAAAGGTCCTATAGATGTATAGCAGATGAGCAACACTCTAAAAAATACGTCTTGCAGATGTAATGCAGACGTCAGATATAGAGTCTCCGTGATGGATGTGTGCAATGCTGGTTTCGTCTGGTCAGAGGAGAACTGGCCCCCTGACCGAGTCTGGTTTCTCCCAAGTTTATTTCCTCTATTTCTGTCACCGATTGAGTTTTGGTTCCTTGCCGCCGTCGCCTTTGGCTTGCTTAGTTGGGGACAAGGTTTCTGGCATCATTGTTGGCTGGACTGCACAGACACTGTTGGAAGAGAGCTGAACTGAGCTGGACGATGGCAGTCTATTGTCCTCTTGCATTATTAGCACGTTTTTCCAGTTTGACACTCCTTCAATACCATGACCTTAGGTGCCCTTGAGCAAGGCATCGAACCCCCAACTGCTCCCCGGGCGCCGCAGCATAAAAAATGGCTGCCCACTGCTCCGGGTGTGTGTTCACAGTGTGTGTGTGTGTTCACTGCTCTGTGTGTGTGCACTTCGGATGGGTTCAATGCAGAGCACTAATTCCTTGAAGCATTAATGCACCTGTCAAACTCGTCTATACAAAAATCAATTCTCCTCTTGCATTATTAGCACGTTTTTCCAGTTTGACACTGTAAAGCTGCTTTGACACAATCTGTATCGTATAAAGCGCTATAGAAATAAAGGTGACTTGACTAAGACAGCAGTTCCACACAGGGATCTAGATCGAAACATAATGAGGACTCCTTTGCTGAAATCATGCGACTTGGCGACAGGGTTGCCAGGTCTGCCACACAAAACCAGCCAAATTGCTATTCAAAACAAGCCCAATCACAGTTTGCGCCGTCTGGGATCCCCTCGTTGGGCGTGATCCAGGAACGGATTATGACACAGCGGTTTGATTTTTTAAATGTGCTTTATAAATAAATATTAAATTGTATTTACATACATTATATAAGGAGGCGGTGCTACGTAACCCGCAGCCGTCTCACAATGTCTCGCTGCTGGTAACCTGCTTTTAAAAAATAAATAAGTTGGACTTTTACATTAAACACAAGTTTACTACTTCTCTCTGTCAGCTCCTAGTTCTTTTAGTCGAGTCAAATATGCGTTATTTGTGATGATAAAACAAAGAGCATGTGTATTAGCCTGCTTGTAAACTTTAAACCTCTGTATATTTCATTTTAGACTCTCATTCATCATCAATGAACTGCACTTTAACCAGCCTTTGATCCTGTCTGTCCCAGTCGTGTCTGTCCGGGTCACCCACCCGACTCTCAGCGCGAATTTAGTCCATCAACACCAACACAGTCACATATACATCATTATATATATCCATTTAAAAATCATAGATTTCCACTGTTTATGTAACATGTAATAGCCTCCCTACCTTTCTCTCTCTCTACATTTTTTTCTACTTTTAAAGATAGATCACAGAGTTTCTTTTATTCAGGTTACATTCAGTCGTACATTTTTCTACATATATATATTTGTAGCGAGTCGTGATTTATTGGCGCCCATATTTCGGATGTCTGTGTTTGGACAGAAGTGTTGATTATATATCATTTCGAGCAGAAAGGAAGGCTATTTTCCCGTGTCACTTATGAGCATCTTTCTAACCAGCAGCAGTGTGCAGAAGCTCATCCATTACTGTCAGCGTGTGCCCGGCGCAAATGCCACTTCCACTCCAATAGAGACAGACCCACGCGGAGCCCCTCGGGCCTCGGAGATGCGATAGCGCCGTGTCCACAGACATTTCCTTCATGATACAGCAGTATCAAGGTTATATGTCTGTGCTTGTGAGCGCTTTATCGTAAATCACTGTGAAATTGGCATGATGGTTATTCAGGAAGGCAATCGAGCGCCACCGCTGGTGTCTACACGCGCTCGCAACGCGGCACACGACGCTTCATCAATAAGCACTCATGGGCCCCCAACACTTCTTCTCATTAAGAGCTCCTCCGCCGCTCCATCAGAGTGTGTTTTCATTCACGCCTGCCCTCATGAGCGCACCAGCATGTCAGAACATTTCATTTCGACGCATGCAAGAATTGATGACTCGCTCGCGTCCGCTACAGGTCACTTTACCGGAAACGCATCTATCTGAGGACGTCTCTGGAGCCGCGCACACATGTATGCCCCGATTGCTTCTGTGGAGCGAATGAATGCAATGAAACACATGTGTTTGGGTCCCTGTGAATCCGTGCGCTTGCGCGTGAGGCCCGAGGCGATGACAAGGCGATCAAACCGCATGTGTCAAATATAAATTGCTTTGACCTTTTTCCTCTCAGACTCGTGACTCTGTGTCGGCAGGGGACGTTTTTAATATGAACCGAAAATAGTGTGAAAGTCTGCAAAATATTAGAGGGATGGAAAATGCAGAAAAATAACGAAGGTGAGTTTTATTCTCTGTGGGACAAACTCAAATGATCCTGAATATTTTATGCAGTTTCCCTGCGGACGCGAAGGTAACCTTGAACGCAATATGTTTGGATGCTGACTGGTCGGATTTAATGCTTTCCTGTGCATCTTTTGTACATGACAAAGTCTGAATGCTATATAACGTTTAATAAGATATTGATCAAATTTAAACAAGGCAATATATGCTAAGCGAATAGGACGTGTTCTTTTGGGAATGAGTTTAATTAGAAATAGTGATCAGCAAAAGCACGTATCATTTATGAGTTCTGTGTTATTTGCTTTGGCAAGGTCAAAGAGCACTTTTCTAAATTATTCTCCATCTGGATCCATATTTTGTAATATTTGTCTTTATTAGTGCCGTTTGCTGAGTCAAGCATCGCTGTTAATGCTGCGCAACATCAGTAACCCTGCTAACAAAAATATGTTCCAACAACGTTTTGCTAATGTTCCCATAAAGTGATGAAACATTGTTTTCTGAACGTTTTGTTTTTTGAATATGAATATCCCTATCCCTGTTTTGTGCTAACGTTTCTCGAATGTCATTAAAGACCGGACAACTGTACAAACATTAATGTTACTGGAAGAACGTTTGTTTATAACTTTGAGAGAACGTTCTGAGAACTTTCCCTGATTCCATCATGTGAGTTTATACCTCACAATTCTGACATTTTTCTTACAATTCTGACTTTCTTTTCTTTGAATTACATCTTGCAATTCTGTTTTTTTTTTCCACCACAAAATAAAATAATAAAGATAATTGCTTTTTTTCTAACAATTCTGTTCTCACAAAACACGTTCTCGCAATGGGATAAAAATAAAACAAAAAAGCAATTGAAACAATTCATCTTTTTGAGCAATTCAGACTTGTGAGATAAAAAGTTGTGGCAGAAAAAAAACAGAATTGCAAGATGCAATACAGAGAAAAAGAGTTCTGATAATAAAAAAAAAATCAGGATCGCAAGATATAAACTCAGAATAGATGAAAAGAAAGTCAGAATTCTGATTTTATATTTCAAAAAACTTTTCTATATGAAGTCAGAATTTCGAGATATAAACTCAGAATTATTTCTTTTCATTAAACTACATCTTGCAACTCTGTTTTTTATTTATTAATTTATTTTTGCCACAAAATAAAATAATACAAATAATTGCTTTTTACTTCACAATTCTGTCAAATTAAAAACAAAACAGGAAGAATGCCTGACTGAGATATTTCAGAAAAACATTCTATCACTGATGCATGATGTTTTTGTGCAACCGTTTTGAGAATGTTATTAAAGTCCAGATAAATGATTCTAAAAGAATGTTTGTTCATAACCTCCGCTGGACAGAAAAACGCCCAGCTGCACAGCAACACACTAAAAATGTGATGTATTTGGACTGATTTTGGGATGACTGGATCCTCATCCTTGGTGTCTTGACATCTATAATAGCCATTGTGCAATGATTTCAAAATAAACCATAGCTATGCGCTTTAAATAAGGAGGCAGGCCCAAATTCTCCAGAACTGGATGGTCGCCTGGAAGCCTTCAGCCCGGACCGGAACGGCAACAGCTTGCCTGGATGACTGATGAATAATCCTTCAAGGATCATAATCTAGCATAATTAAAACATAAGGCAATATGTTGTTTTCCACCGTTCGACTTCACCTCTTCCTCGCGGCACCTGAGTCGACCCGTGACGTGTTACAATTAGCGGGATTTGACACGCGGCGGAGGCTTTAGTCACGCTGCAGTTACTATGGTGAAGTGTTATTTTCTCCCCGAGCCAAAAGCCGCCCATGTGCTGGAAAACACAAGAATGCTTTTACCTTCTGCTTATACATTAGCTCCATTAGATAGAAAAATCACTGCGAGTGCAGAAAGCCCTTTTTCCAGTGCTTCTTTTGTCTGCCTGTTGCTATGACAACACATTGTGCTGAAGAATACAGAGACTTGGGAAAGATGGGTCACAGAGGAGCATTTGGATTTGTGCCGATTACGGCACTCGACATCTCTGAGGTGAGAGCGAGTCGGTCTCCTCTGCTCTTCATCGCAAAAATAACACGACTGACGTTCCTCTACAGCTCTGAGTGTGTGTTTCAGACTTTAAGAAGGAGTGACAGATAAAATGTCATCGCTGATGTCATGTGCGGTGTAAAATCAGACATAAATGAGGGTCAGATATGAACAGAAGATCCACAGAAGTGATGTATTTTGACTTCATCGGTTGGGGTTTAAAAGCGGCAGCTAACACTAACTATTTTAAAAAGTTAAATAAATGTAAATGCATATAATTTTAATAATATACAGTACTGACCAAAAGTTTGGAAACATTACTATTTTTAATGTTTTTGAAAGAAGTTTCTTCTGCTCATCAAGCCTGCATTTATTTGATCAAAAATACAGAAAAAAATTTAATATTGTGATATATTATTACAATTTAAAAAAATTTGTTTTTAAATTTATTATACTTTAAATTATCATTTATTTCTGTGATGCAAAGCTGAATTTTTAGGATCATTATCACATGATGCTTTAGAAATCATTCTAATATGATGATTCATTATCAAAGTTGGAAACAGTTCTGCTGCTTAATATTTTTTCAGAACATGTGATACGTTTTTATGATACTTTGATGAATAAAAAGTAAAAAAAAAAAAAAAAAAGCTATGTTTTTTAAAATATAAATATTTTGTAAAAATAATATACACTACTGGTCAGTAATTTGGGGTCAGTAATTTTTTTTCTTTTTTTTTTTTTAAATAAAATCAATACTTTTATTCAGCAAGAGTGTGTTAAATTGATAAAAAGTGATAGTAAAGAAAATATATTATTAGAATATATATTATTAGAATTTTTTTTATATTTTGAATAAATGCAGTTCTTTTTAACCTTTTATTCATCAAATATATTAGACAGCAGAACTGTTTCCAACACTCATAATAAATCAGAAATATTAGAATGATTTCTAAATGATCACGTGATAGACTGGATGTTACATGTGGACACTGAAGACTGGAGTAATGATGCTGAAAATTCAGCTTTGAATCACAGGAATAAATTATTTTTTTAAAGTATATTCAAATAGAAAACTATTATTTTAAGTTGTAATAATATTTCACAATATTACTGTTTTTTCTGTATTTTTGATCAAATAAATGCAGGCTTGATGAGCAGAAGAGACTTCTTTCAAAAACATTAAAAATAGTAATGTTTCCAAACTTTTGGTCTGTACTGTATGTTTTCATAATCTTGAGATCAACATTCTCGCTTTATGAAGTTATTTGTACTTGATCGTTCTAGGAAATGTTTTTATAACCTTTAAATAACATTCTAATCACGACAGTGCATGAAACAACATTTTAATGTTCTTAGAATATTAAAAATTAATGAACATGTAACGTTATATTTTGGGTGAAAATTAGTAGAATGCTGTAAGAAACATTTTTGTAACCTTTAAACAGCGTTATAATCACAACAACAAAACTGGACATTTTAACATTCATAGAATATTAAAAATAAACATTTAAATAACATTTTGGGTGAAAATAAAGTTAGTATAACGTTGTTGGAAATGCATTTGTAACCTTTAAATAACATTCTTATAATGACAAGAAAACTGGACTTAAGATTTAACTGGATTTAAGAAATGCTATATTTTGGGTGAAAAGTCATGCCGGACATATTAATTGAAATTTCTGAGGAGAAACTTGTTAAACAGAGTTAATTTCCCAGGGAAAGAGTTCAGGCAGACTCTGAGGAGGTTTGAAATGAAGGCTACGGAGTTTGTGACGTGAGTGTTTCACGGTCTGGTCTGTGATTTAGAGTATAAAGATGCAGGTGAGTTTCCACACAAACTCTTTCATACTTCATTTGAATTCAATGGAGAATTAAATAAAAACACAAAAATAAGTTGACTATGGAAGCCTGTTTACATCACAGAATTTTCAATATTTCACA
Source organism: Cyprinus carpio (assembly GCF_018340385.1). Lineage (NCBI taxonomy): Eukaryota > Metazoa > Chordata > Actinopteri > Cypriniformes > Cyprinidae > Cyprinus > Cyprinus carpio. The sequence goes on along the minus strand of NC_056581.1, from coordinate 20,095,807 downwards.
TCAAGGACGATAACGACAATACACACAGAATTAACAAAATAAGGGGTAATTTTTTTATCAAAATTCTGACTTATTCCTCAGAATTGTGATATATAAACTCAGCATTTTGACTTTCTTTTACATAATTCTGAATTTACATCCCGCAATTCTGATGGTTTATTTCTGAATTCATTCTCTGCATTACATCTCACAATTCTGTTTTTTGTTTCCCATCACAAAATAGAAAATAAAATAGATAATTGCAAGTTAATATCTCACAATTTTATGTAGAAAAAAGTCAAAATGTGAAATACTATGAAATCAGAATTCATACTTTCTCCTTCACAATTCCAAGTTAATGTCTCATAATAATTTTTTCGCGGAATAATGTCTTGTAATTAAAAAATAAAATAAAAAGGTAGTTGTGATGTTTTACCACGCAAAAAAAATCAAAACCAAAAAATTTTCTATACCTGAAAAAAAAATAAAAATACCACATCTCTATTAACAATAAAAAAAAAAAGAACTATTCAATATTTCACATCAAGGACGATAACGACAACTATAAAGATAACGTTTAAAAAACGTTCTAGATTTAAAAGAATAGCCAGACTACAACTAACAATACAACTAACAATACAGAGGAACAAAAGTATTGGAATTACTTTTAGAATTATTTATTTCAAGCTAATGAACGATGAAATACTGACAGCCAATCAGAATCCACTGACTTGAAAGAGCTTGAGTATTTAAAGCGACAGACGACAAATCTGTGTCACACAATTATAATTAACAATGTCATTATTTGTTGATGAGGAAGCCAATATATTTATTGTTATAGTTTTCATTTTATTAGTGTGAACGGGCCTAGTATACAGCTATAAAACGGATGATATTTATGAGCTAATATTGCAAACTTTGGTCTCTTCATCACCGAGATCCATTCTGAAACTCCACATGAGACACACGTGAGACTACAGGAATCTTTTTCCCAGGAAAAAACAACCAAACTTCATCAAACTGCTCTTCATTCTATCCATCTGATCAGAAACGCAGAAACAAGTGATATTCTGAAGTCGACTTTTCTTTCCTGTGGGCTTTGAGGCCCGACATTTTCATTGTTTAATCTCATAGGTGATTAGATTTTATTGCAGTAATGTTCACTTTGATCATTTACGATCCTTTTTCTTGGATATTTGGGACGCATCTCATTAAACACACAGCAGGCTGCAAACCCCAAATAAAAGAAGCGGCATAAATAAAGCCCAAACAGCCGTCGAGCGCAGCTAATAATCGGATGCTCTTGACCTCAGAGAGGATTTCTTCAGTGAATGGAGCGCTAATGGATGATTCCCACAATGCAATGAGATTCGAAAGACAAAGAAACGAAGGAACGGAGGAGTGAATTGGTGTGTATGTGATTGCATCGGGTGATTCTCATTGCGCCGGGAGGGTGAAGCCTCGCTCTCACCACCTGTTATTTAGCGCTGATGGCTCGTCTGACGCGTCGGCGCGGTTAAGCTGTGGGCAGAGGATGGGTTCCAGCTGGGAGATGTGTTCACATATGCTCAGCGGCACAGACACACACACATATTAGTTTAATGAAATGTGTACAGATCGTAATTGCAGTAATAAGGGGCTGCTTCCCTCGAGGAGGCTTGCAAAAACAAGTCACATGCAACCAGGCAGAAAACAGCCAGAGAACGACAGACACCGAACTCATTCTGTGCATCTGCTGTCAGGGGCCCAGGATGGTTTTGAGGATCACAAACTGTATGCGTCTTTCATATCATGCATTCTTTGTATTGATTTTGTCATACACTCTTAAAAAAAAAAGGTCCTTTATTGGCGTCTATTGCTGTATGAATAAACTTTAACACTTTCCATTGCACAAAAGATTCTTTAGACTACAAAATGGTTTTTCACACTCACTAATCTCATGTAACATAAATATTTTTCAAACTTAGAAAGTGAGTGCAAGCACTCTGCATCATATTTTATGAATGAAATCCAGTGTTTTTTTTTTTACTAATTTTGGGTTGTTGATTCAAAAAATAGTGTCTGTTTTGCTTGAGTGTGTTACACTTTCTCATAAAATATGATGCAATTTGTAGTATTTTTGCTTTCAACAACCATTCGCATGGTGCAGGAGTCTTGTATTTTCCCTTAATCAGCAGAAAAAAACGCCACAAAGACATTATTCCTGTCTTCCTCTGAGCCACTACTAGAATCCCGTAGAGGATACGCAACTTTCAGAAAAAAAAAAAAAGATTGCAACAATTCTTTTTTTGTTTTTCCTAAAGTCAAAAGTTGCGCAACCTCTACAGTATTCTGGTGTAAATTCATCTGTCACTTGGTAGATGCACAACAACTTAGGCGCCAACATGGACAGGCAGTGTGACATGCATAAAATTAACAAAAATATTACATTCAATTTGAATTGAACCAGCAAACAGAGCAAAAGAGCAATAGAAAGAATCATAGAAAGAACAACAGATAGAGAGAGTAGTAGACAGAGCAATAGATAGAGTGACAGAATGACAACAACAGAGCGACAGATAGAGTGGCCAAATGATGGATAGAGCAACAGAATGATAGAGCAACAGACAGTGCGACAGAAGGATAGATAAAGCTATGGAATGGTAGAATGACAGAACGATAGATAGAGTGACAGAATTATAGATAAAGTGATGGAATGGTAGAGAGACAGAACAATAGAATGATAGAATGATAAATAAAGTGATAAAACAACAGAAAAATTGACAGAACAACAAAACGACAGAAAAACAAAAATAAAATGTATAGTTTATATTTAGATAGAGTGACAGAATGATAGAGCGCCAGAACGACAGACATAAAATGTATAGTTTATATTGGTATTTTTGATTGAATATTTTTTGCAAATCAACAGAAATGATTTGTAAAGATGCAGGGCTGAGTTATTTAGTAAAGGAGTTATATCATGAATAATATTGTGGTATTTATCAGTCAGAAAACAGTCGACCAATCCTTTTGAATCTGTTATTTTGAATGATCCAAAACTCACGCAAAACATACTCATTGGTCGCCACCTACGGCTGTAATGATGTAACCTACAGAATTATTAGTGAATGAATTTAAGTGCAAGATTTGAGTCACCAGGATGAATCTAAATCCACTATAAATGCCTTAATGTCACTATACTATTATCATAATGCAGTGGAAATGTTCATGTTTCATTATTTAGTGCCTGTATTTACCTGCAGGCTTCATGTGTTTGACTGCAGATGGCTGTGCAGCTCATGATGAAGCAGCTTTGCATCATCACAGTCTGTTTGGCTCTTAAATAAAGAGAAATAAAAGTTTTTTTCCGTAGCAGCAATAAGCACAGATTTGATTTGGAACACAGACTCCTCGTACAAACATTACACACACACACAAAAAAAAAAAAAAAAAAAAATTAATACAATATGCCCTATTTTGAGAAAACGCAGCATCTGTGTTCTATAAATTTGCGAGTGTTATCTTCAATTGGCTTCCCAATGAGCTGGAAGAGCAGACGAGAGCGCGGGAGGAAGAATTTGGCTCATTCTGAGAGATGTCAGATGCATTCTAATGTCTGATGATTGCATCTCCTCCTAAAATGTCAAGTGCATTTCCATCTAAAGTACTTGTTTAAACACCCATGAAGAGGGGACACACGGGTGCTCCGTGCATAAAGGCATGAAGAGGGAATCTCTCAAGAGCCGCCAGCCAGAAGAAAATCACCTCCTTCCATTTTTTTCCCGCAGAACCTTTAGACAATGTCTGCTAATGCTGCATCTCTCCCTAAAGATAGAAGCCGGTCGCAGACTCTCCGGAGCACCGGCACCATCCCACACACATGCACACGTATATATAATTTGTTAACCTCAAGATAGGAGCTGTATATTACATATATTATCTCCCTGCAGCGTTGAACTGAGGTGAGTCATCGCTTCAGTCCATACTGCACCATTCATAGTGTCAGAAATTCCAATTTGAACATACATAATTAAATTCCCACCTGTTAAGTTCAGTTTTTCCAACAGGTAATTGAATATTGTAACGCTCAAATTGCATTTTCCTCCCAAAGTAAAATACTTAACATTAAACTTTAACAGACCTTAGTTAAGGTAAATGACCAACAAACTTTCAGGGCCTACCAAAAAATGCAAAATTGCATGCAAAAACACCTTAACCCTATAAAGCTTGGTATATATTTGATACGCAAATTACTAAGATTACAAACATGATCAAAACTAAGCAAAAAAAATTATTGAGACATGAATGGGAGATATAGATTAACAAATCTGATCATCAGGATCTTTTGAGGAGCGTTTGTTTCCAGAAGCTTTACTTTCACTGTTCCTCAGCGGAGGAATGATCTTCACAAGCCTCCAGAACATCTCACATCTTCTGAGGAGCCTTTATTTCTTCATCTCTCAATCACTGAATTATATGTTTGGATCATTTACATCTCATCTCACTGAGACAGACTGCTGGAGATATAGAGCACAGACTGATATTTATAGCATTTTACGTAAGTATCTGCTCTACTGTTACAAAGACCTCACTGATTTACAGTATATTAGAAGCAGCAGAATTTCATCATAGAAATATCAGCATTTGCAGCAAATAACATGTTTTCGCTCATTTTGGGCCTCTGAATAAAATTAAGCTGTTTTTCCTCCATATTCTCACTATATCAGACTATATAAGCCATAAAAGCCTGATTTTTCAAAAAAAAAAAAAAAACCTTTTTGACCCTTGATTTTGTCTAAATGTTCAATAAAACGTTTAAAACTTTAAAAGAAAAGTCAAATTTTCTCATTATTATTATTACATATGTCAGGCTTCACAGGGTTAAATCAGTATGAAATATTAAGAGTTGCACAGCCTCATTTTTATTTGCATCAAATTTAACATGGCATCTACCCTGAAAAGAGCTTTAATGCCACAAAATAAATAAATAATGAACAGCATAATTGCATTAGCAAGCGGCGTGAAGGATTATACCAAGATCAGACAAGACCAGCGACACACTCGCCATATTTCATTTTGAGTCATTAGAAATGTAAAATGACACGCTTGAATAAAACTGGAGTGAACGGCGCCAACCTGTGCCAGCGAAAACACCGAACCTCCTCCAGCATCCATCACGGCCGCGTCCTCTGCCACCTTTCCTGAGGCCTATAAACATCATAAATGATGCGTCGTGTGGAAGCATCATAAGGGAGATTTATTGAATGACACGTTTGGCCGTGCATCAGCCCTCTCGTCTGATACATTCTATTTAATTAGCTTGCTGATGTAGAAATGTTTGCTGTGATAAAAAGGTAAAGGCAAGCTCACATGCACCATAAATAACCTGCACACCGACAGCAGTTTAATGTCCAATTAGATTAAAAGGGTCTGAGAAACAATGGCACATTGTGGACGGGCGCCTTAAGAGACGTTGATGGAAACGAAACAGATTCATTAGCTCCATCAAAACATGACTTATCAACTGCTCTGACCGTCTTGAACTCGTCCGGCGTGATTGATTTGGAGCTCATGTCAAAGGAGTCCATAAAGTTTTAAATGCATTTACATGCATGCAGCACCGTTCTCGTGCATTTATGGAAAACGTGGCTGTCATTGGCATAACTTTGAAAGGCCTGCTGCCGGTTTGCATGACGTCTTTTCAAAATAATAAAGGTACCAAAAGGGGGTTTTCGCAGAAGAAAACCATCTAACCATCTAACCTAACCATCAGCTGGCACAGAGAAACTTTATTTTTAAGAGTGAAAAAAAAAAGCTCTTAAAAATTAAGGTTCTAAGCAGGGGTTTTCACATGCCATAGAAGAACCATTCTGGGTTCCTCAAAGAATCTTTCAGAGGTCAGTTCGAGAAAAAAATAAATAAATAAATAAATAAATAAATAAAACAGTTTAATATTAATGGAACAAAAAGGTTTTTTATGGTTAAAAAAAGATCTTTAGATTAATAAAATGTTCTTTTGGTGATGGTAAAGGCAATAAGGAAAAAGAGTAAAAGAACTAGAATTTGAAGTATTTGACAGTTATGTTAACTGTGTGTGTGTGTGTGTGTGTGTGTCAGCTAATGTTTATTTCAATTTCATTTTAGAACGTTATGACTTCTCCAAAAAAAAAATAAAGAAGTTTGCTTCACTAGATGTTGGTCGTTTCACATTTTATCAACCATTTTCAAATGTTAAATGTTTAGCTTGCATCTAACCTCACACTCTTTGTCCATTCAAACAAGCGTCCCGCTGGAATTCATCCCTGTTTAAAGTAAAGCCCCACCTTCTTTGATTGGATTGGCCATCTCAAACATTTTGACATTGATGAGAGCTGTTAGACCAGCCCAAAAATATAACTTTTAAAACTTCTTGTCATCTTAACAACAAACAGAGCCGTTTTGTCTAGAGGTTACGACCCTAAAACTGAGACTCGGTTTAATGTTCTGCCGAATCCTTTTATGTTCTCGTGTGATAAAGCAGCGGCGCTCACCTAATTAACCCGCAGCCAAGACACACCAATAACAGAGCAGCAGCCGCCAGACATCAGGATCAAGCAGAGGCCTGTCATCAGGTCGATGGCTCCTCCCATCACCCGCAACCGACCAATCATACGCCTTCAGTCTGAGACGCTCCACAAAGACATCCAGAACTTCAGGACAGAAGAACGTGTCCCTCATCAGAAGCACAAGCAGCGTCTGGGTCCATCCTGAGGGTGTGAATCAACAGACAGCATCAGCCTCATTTAAGACACACACTCTTCTACAGCATCGAAATCTTCTGTTGTATAAACAAGGCCTCTGTCAGCTTTGGCAAGCTCATTCGGGGTTTTATCAGATGAGAATAAAACTTGAACTGAATTGATCTGAATAATGACACTACTGTCTTCTGTTAAAGCTGCTTACAGCTGAAAGTTTGTTTCATAATTGATTAAACGTTAACAACAATTAAATGTAACGTTAACAGTTGTCGTTACTGTTTATTAGAAATAGTCTGTATAAAACATTAAATAAATGGGACTTAATAAGAGCTTTAATAAAATACGTTTAATAAATAAATTAATTCTAGCCAAAATATATTTTAAATATATTCCAGATATATGTTGTAAACACTGAAGCTCAATTAATATATTTTTTAATTGATAATATATAATATATATATTTTCAAAAATATACAAAAATATACAAAAAAATATGTTTGTAGAAAATACATATATGTAAATATGTATGATTCAAAATTTGAGAGTGTGTTTTGGTTAAATGTTGCAGTTCATCAGTAGTTTTACTGGTAAAAAATAAAATAAAATAAATAAATCTTTAATATTTATTAAAGATAATCCAGCTTTAAAGTGACAGTTCACCTAAAAACGACCGTTCTGTCAACATTTACAAACCTGTATGACTTTGACAACAGAATGATCATTTCTGGATGAACTATCAAATATACATTAATATGAAATAAATATGAAATAATATGAGATTAATATAGATTAAATATGAAAAATGGGAAACAAATCTTTCAGTTTTTTTAACTTGGTGTTTTGGCCTTGTTTTCTATTAAAATATCTTAAAATTCTTAAACCAATATACATTTACTTGAGAGGCAAAAAAACTTAAGATATATAAAAAATGTCTTTAAAATGAAGTGAGTTTGTGCTTAAAACAAGAAAAAAAACATCTGTCCATGAAGTCAGAAAAATTAATGACAGATATTTGTTGTTGTTGTTTTAAGCATAAAACTCACTTAATTTCTCACTTCAATTTCTCAGTAAACAAGACTTCATATCTTCATTAATTTTGCTTCTCCAGTAATTGTATCTTGATTTAAGAATGTATACACACACACACACACACACACACATTATATATTTGTACTGGAAAACAAGACAGAAATCCTGAGGAAAAACTGTCTTGTGTAGTTAACTTTTGTTTCAAAGGAAAGTTTGCACTTTTAGTTTGTTTCTTCTGTGAGCAAGCACACATTTCTCAAATTATTACACATAACGGTTTCATGATTTTTATTATTTCATAATGGAATTAAACTTTGATTATGAGCGCATGGGATCCTGTAATCACGACTTCAAAAGCAGATCATTACAGCACAGATGAAGACGAGGAGACGCAAGATTACGGTAATTAAACCTCGGTCCCAGAGGAGAGCCGCTAACCAACACCTCCATCAGACTAACTACTCTGAACGTTCAAAACGATTTCTCTTTGTTACTGCAAAAAACATTAAAGGGATAGTTCACCCAAAAATGAAAACTCTGTCATCATTTACTCACGCTCATGTCGTTCCAAACCTGTATGAGCTGCTTTCTTATGTTGAACATAAAATATATTTTGAAGATTGCTGGTGATCAAACAGTTACTGACTTCCACAGTATTTTTTTTCCCATTTAATCATTCTGCAAACTTTATTGGAAATTTTTTTTTTTAACTTTCTGAATCACGAACGATGTACAAAGAACATTATCAAACACCAGATCATTTTAAACAATGTTCTATTAATGTTATTAGTAGAACATTTGTTCAGAACTTTGAGAGAACCTCCCCAGAACGTGAAAGCTCTCTATTTTGGTCAGTAAGATTTTTTTAGTGTTTCTTATGTCTCTTCTGCTCATCAAGGCTGCATCTATTTGATCAAATATACAGAAAAAAAATTTAAATATTTTTATGATTTCAAACGGCTGTTTTCTATGTGAATATCTGATAAACTGTAATTTATTTCTGTGATGCGCAGCTGTATTTTCAGCATCATTACTCCAGTCTTCAGTGTCACATGATCTTCAGAAATCATTCTAATATGATGATCTGCTGCTCAAGAAACATTTCTGATTATTATCAATGTTGAACACAGTCGTGCTGCACAATATTTTTGTGGAAACTGTGATACATTTTATTTTTCAGGGTTCACAGATGAATAGAAAGTTCAAAAGAACAGCATTTATTTGAAACAGAAATCTTTTGTAACATTATAAATGTCTTTACTGTCACTTTTGATCAATTTAATGCATCCTTGATGAATAAAATTATTAATTTCTTTCAACTTTTGACTGGTGTATACATCCTCTCCTCTAATGATCATGTGGAGCAGGAGGCGTTTAGCACATGAGAGGAGGAGAACAGAAGTCATTACAGTACTCTGCTCCTCTGGGGAATCAAGCGCTCGGACGGATAAAAGGAAACAATCCACTGAGGACTGATAAGGGAAAGAACGTTAATTACACAGGTAAGCCTCAGGGTTCATGTAAAACGCCTGTGGAAGAGGAACAACCTCCGCAGACGACCCCGAGCTACACGCCTCTGCTTACCCACACACAAAATCTGATTGCCTTTGGAGTTTCACCGGAATGCTTGTATTTTTGCTCCGGGACACAAAGTCACCCGGAACGCATTAGAATAGCTGCATGTTTTTGGATTGGGGGCGGGGAAGGGGGTGGAGCTCCAGGATGAGTGACAGGAAGAACTCAAACTAGATTTAATGAAAGTTTTGAATTGCAACCGGTAGCTTGATATATTAAAATTCAGGAGACGTCAAATGATTTAAATAAAAAGTCATTTATTTTACCTTGCCGTGGCAGGCATTTCTTCTCAGCGTGTTGAGTTCTGTCAAAAACAGTATAGACGACTTGTCAGGGCAGACGCATGTGAATGAAAATACTGAGGAGCAGAACTATGGTGGATACACACTGATGTTGACCATTAAGGCAAACAAAATGCTGATTATATGTCTTTCTAGCAAAAATCTATCAGATTAAAAACTCACTTAAACAGCACTGCATGTCTATCACTCACATCCTTGTTTTCGTTCACATTAAATTAAAGTGCCCCTATTATGGGTAATGAAAGGTTCATATTTTGGTTTTGTGAGTCCCCAACAACAGGTTGACATGCATGCAAGGTAAAAAAAAAAACACTTCCATTGTCTTAAAATATGAGACTTGATATGCATTTATTTTTTCTTTTTTGCTCAATGACTCCCAAACGATTCGTTTAACGATTCATTTTTCCAAACTCCTCCTTTGCGTGACGCTAAACTGCAGTGATTGGTCTGATGACCCAGTGTGTCGTGATTGGTCGACTGCGTGCAGCGCAGGTCAATAACAGAACGCCCATCACCATTACTGAGCCCACAGCTCGGTGGTAAACACCCAAACAGACATGTTATATGTGTTATTGATAAAGCACTGCAGTTTGTACACTAACGTATTGCTCTATTCTTTATCAGAACTACAAGTAATAAAAACGACAAACATTCACTATTCCTCCATACATTTCTACTAATGTGCATATTCAACTCAATACGTATTTTGCAGGCTACAGTAGGCTTCAGAGCACATGACCGCAAGTTTTGAAAAGAATTACTCCACTTTCAGAATAAAAATATCCTGATAATGTTCATGTCTCCTTTTCTTCAGTCGCAAATAATTTATTAGTCGCAACTTACATAACGAAACGATCGGTTATTTTCTTAAAAAAAAAAAAAAAAAAAAATTATACACTTTTTGCTCGTCTTGTCTAGCTCTGCGATGCATATTCTGTGTACAACGGTTCAAGACAGGGTATGTCTAAAAACTAAATGGGCAGTGGTGTAGAATCGGTGGGCGGGGCTAAACTGACGGTGATGTAGAATTGGTGGGCGGGGCTAAACAGGCACTGATGTAGAAGCAGGCGTTGATCATCTTCTGTGGAGGCGGGGTTTAGTCGCACTATTACATCATAAAGTGGCACATTCCACAACCTATCGTTTTGGCAGATTGGCTTTAATATAAACTGCTTTTAGACTAAACAGAAAGTTTAGAGTTCTGAAACTTACAGGAGGTTTATATAGTACAATGACCTCTTATCTGTCAAAACATCAAGGGAATTTTGATTTCCCAGTTCATGATCCCTTTAAGTGTTGTTTTCCGAAAAATGTATCAAAAAGATCAAAAATAGTTTATCCTTAAAATAAGAAAAAAATATCTGCAAATGGGGTCAGAAAAATCTTAATTCAAAGGAAAAACACGATTATTTCTCTTACCTTACTGGCAGATTTTTTTTTTTACATTTCTTATTTTAAGCATAAACACTTAATTTAGACACATTTTTTCAGAAAACAAGACTCAACATCTTATGTAAAAAAAAAAAAAAAAAAAAAAAAAAAAACATTTTCGTTACTTTAAATAAAATAAATGTAACTGAAATGTAAAATATGTAATAAATATGTAAAATATAAATAAATAAATAAAATACAATATAAAAAACTTTATTGTTTCAGCTAATTTCCAAGGCAACATTTCCTATTTTAATTTAGTTCAACTTTATATGCAAAAATAACTAAAATTAAAAAAAAATAATAATAATAAATTATATAGACATCAAATGTAAAAATGTCAAAAGCACAACATAATTACTAAAACATGACTAAATTAAATTAAAATGAAAACAGATTTAAAAGTGATTCAAAACATTCATTAAAACTTTACTATCTCAATGTACTGGAAAACAAGACAAAAACACTAAGACTTGATTTCATGCATTGCAAGCAAACTGAAATTTGTCAGAATTCAGTTTCAATTGCAATGCAATTCAATGACATGTTGCATTCTCTGTATTAAGGTAAACATTCTACTACAGTCTCTTCTCTTTCAGATCATCTAGTCATGACAGGGCAATAATATGAGCTGAATCTTTCATAGCAAGTTACATTTAATTGGTGTAAAGTCATAGCTGATGTTTGTCACTTCGCTGTTAAACTCAGCAGACACATGATTGTTAGCCACACTATGATGTCGTGACCTTACAGTTGTTGCCAGATTTGTCCCTGCAGGGAAATCATCTGTCCCCATGACCTCTGACTCGATCTGTCCAGTCCACTCAACGCCAGCCTGAGAAGTGAGATGTGTCACGCGCGGCTCGTCCATTAGAGATGAGGAAATACATCAGGCCTCTCAGAGCCTTAACAAGCCGCGTCTGCTGCCAATGAGCTCATGACGCTCCGTCAGACCCTCACACTCACTCCATCTAATGCAGACTGTCAGAGGAGATGATGAAGACGGAGAACTGATAGCGACTTCCTCTCAAAGGCTTTACAGATAAAATAACACACGGCTCTCTCAGAGGTGCAGCTGTTATTGTGACGAGTGACGATAATCACAGTCCCATCTTCAGACACTGAATGCATTCCTGTACAGTTTATTCATCAAGACTTCTTCACTAAAAGTTTGCATGTGCTTTTTGTTGAGTGATACATCAGATTTTTATGGCTCGTGTAGTCTTACAGAGTGAGAATATGGAGCTCAGTTTTATTCAGAGACTCACACTTAGCAAAAATATGAATTTGCTGCAGATGCTGATATTTATATGATGAAATTCTGCTGCTTTTAATGTAAATCAGTGAGATCTTAAACAGTAGAGCAGACACTGACATAAAATGATCTAAATATCAGTCATCGCTCTATATTTCCAATAATATGTCTTAGTAAGATGAGATTTAAATGATCCAAACATATAATAGTAACATCTGGAGATATTACTGCAGTTATTCTGATGTTTACTTGATAAAAATCAGTCGAGATTTGACACGTGGAGCTCCAGCTGAAGCTGGACGTTTCTACAATTACACTAAAAGAGCTTTTACTGGATAATAAACCATAAACTATCAATCAGACAACAGAAGGTGTGGAGCAGATTGTGTGTGACAGGATTAATAGCAACGTTTGCTGTAGTATTAAAATATCAGATTTCACTGGTATCAGTATTATTAGCATATCAGAGCATCACAAAAATATTATAAACACTACAAGAATAAAATGCATGAACTCACTTTGTGTAGATCTGCCTTCTTAAAGCTTTAGATCTTCTGATTCATCCATCAGCGTGCATCAGATGACTTGAAATACCACCAGATTCTACAGTGAAAATGCAATAAAATTTATTCATTTAATAATATTAAAAAAAAAATCTTAATTTTCTACTTTGATATATGATTGCTTTAGCTAACTAATCTCTTAAATTAAAAACAAAATGAATATGTTTGGAGTGCTGAGCACTGCATTCTGATTGGATGTGACCCTGAAGCCCCGCCCACAATGACCCTTATGCAAATGAAAGTTACATGCAATAAACATGATTTATATTTGGCACTGCATTGATTATAATTCACTCGCTTATACAACAGATTAGAATCACAAATGAGATCTCTTTAATATCTAAAATGTTTCTCAACGAGATGAAATGGAGACTTTAAATGGTCTCCTGCTTATCACATGTTTCAAAAAATTGTCAACTACACACTCAGTTGTATGCTTTTATTTCTCCTGACAACTTTAAGGAGAAGCATCTGAGATCTCCATGTTTGAGCAATGCATATTTCCTCTAAGCAGATTATAACTAAGCTTTAAATGAATAATTAGCGTTGTTTAGCATTATAATCACGCACTGAACACCTCATCTTGCTGTTGCTCCTCTAGCACTGTTTTCAGACGAGAAGATGAATGTTGTGAAGTGACACAGCCTCGGGCGCCTCATCTTTTCTTAATTTAGCTGCTGCCCCGAACACCTGCCTGACCTCTGACCCCCGCAGGACAGGACGGATCCGCAGAGAACGGGAGTTTATAAAGAAAAGATAAGATGGGAGAACAGGTGCAGAATGCAGACAGCTAATGTTCAGGAATAACGGCCGGGATCCTTCATTAGCCATGTTCAGGTTTGCTTGCGGCAGACGGGGAACCTTGAAATGACTTCACATATTCATCAGCGCATGCAACAGATGAAGGACCTGTCTGCTGCATTTGCATCCTGTCAGAGAACTGAATTCAGTGATTTTGTGAATCAGACTGTTGTGTTTCATAATGCACGCAGGTGAAGCTCTTAAAGCTCAAACCACATGTGACGGCCAAACCAGACACGGCTTCAGGATCCAAAGTAATACTAGCTAAATCATTTATCATCCCGCTTTTAGTCAAGTTTTTTAGTCAAGAAACATCATGTTTGATTAGGTTGGGAAGAACTGATTCCTTCTGTTAAAAATAGTGGAAGCAAATGTTTGCATGATACTGTAATAACTGTTTTTAAATGACTTGAATAAATGCTTATGAAGGACTAAACACTGTACTACTGTTTCCTTACTGCTAACTTACTCAGTATTGCTGTCTTGTTTTCCAGTACAAATATCTTAACATTAAGATATTAAGTCTTGTTTTCTGGGAAAAAAAAGTTAGTTTATGCTTTAAAAATTGGGGTTGGAAAAATAATCTTGTTTTCCTTTTGAATTAAGCTTATTTTCTGAAAGCATCCGATATTTTAATCCTGTTTTAATTATAAACTCATTTAATTTAGATTAGAAAACAAAACTTCATATCTCAGGTCAATTTGCGTTTCCAGTAAATGTATCATGATTTTAAAATGTTCAGATTTTTGTACTGGAAAACAAATTTTTGCAGTGCTGTAAAGTGAAACTGAATCTGCAGCAGCAGGACAAAATGATTGAATGAATGTGAATGAGTCGATAAAGAAAGCTGTTGGCATCGTTTGTTCTGTTTTAACATTCACTGCACACTGATAAACTCTGGTTTAAAACAGAAAAGTGATTGGTTGAGTTATTAGAGCAGTGTTTGAAGTTTGAAAGAGTTTCTCAACTAGTTTTGCTTCAAGATCCATATTTTACTTTGATCATTATGTGGAGATGAACACTAAAGTAATACTACAGTAAAATCATTTATCACCCCTTCTTTGGGTCACGACCCAACAATTTATTTAAGATGACTGGATTACGTTGGGAAGAAGAACTGGTTCTGTATTTTAAAACTACTGGAATCAAAGAACCATTATAAGAACCATGAACAGTTCTTGAACACCTGAAATGCTTCTGAACAACATAAAATACTGGCAGGGCAAAGAAACAAGGTTTCTTTTGTGAATTTAAACAGGACAAGACTTAATAGTCCTCAGGATCTTTCAAAGAAATGCTTCTCAACTGGTTCTGTCTCAAAAAAGTACATTTGGTGTTCGTCTTCAAGGTAATACTAGTAACTAAATTGTTTGCAATTGTTTTGCTTTTATGGCAAGCCGTTTTAACATTTAATCCTTGTAACATAGTAGGATCTATATTTCAGCTACATTAACTTTTTTAACTACTTGTATCTTTTCCATTAAGTACTTGTACTTATTCATTAGATGCTAGTGCTTATTAAATAGACACTAGTAATTCTTCATTTATTAGACACTATTACTAATTTATTAGATACTAGTACTTATTCATTAGATACTAGTACTTATTTGTGACCCTGGACCACAAAACCAGTTTTAAGTGTAAATTTTTCAAAATTGAGATTTATACATCATCTGAAAGCTGAATAATTAATCTCTCCATTGATGTATGGTTTGTTAGGAGGACAATATTTGTCTGAGATACAACTATTTGAAAATCTGGAATCTGATGGAGCAAAAAAATCTAAATATTGAGAAAATCACCTTTAAAGTTGTTCAAACGAAGTTCTTAGCAATGCATATTACAAATCAAAAATTAAGTTTCTATATATTTACGGTAGGAAATTTACAAAATATCTTCATGAAACATGATCTTTACTTAATATCCTAATGATTTTTGGCATAAAATAAAAATCATTAATTTTGACCCATACAATGTATTTTTGGCTATTGCTACAAATGTACCACAGCTACAAAAAAACCCCATCTACCTAAAACTTCACATATACTACAGGGTCACACATAACACATAATACAAGTACTTATTGATTAGCTACTAGTATTTACTAGTTACTAGTAAGATTATTTGTTTTACTAGTAATTTTTTAATTGAACTCTACTGTGGGCATTCGGACTAGTCATAACATAAGACGAGTAAAAAAACAGAAACGTAAAAATTAACAAATTTAAAAAGTACTATATCTATTAAGTTCAGGGTATCTCTGGTCTAAAAGGTTGCTAATAATTAAAAAATAAGTACTAGTTCTATTTATTCTTAACAAGTAAAGTATAATTAAAAACTATTCACTATTGGAATAAGTAATAGTATCTAATAAATAAACAACTAGTAGCTAATGAATAAGTACTAGTACTAAATGAAAAAGATACTAGTATTTAAAAAATATTTACTAGTCGCATGAAAATAGATACTAATACAGTTTATACATTAAATGTTAAAACAGCTTGCCATAGTACTAGTTGCTTAATACAATATTGATTGTGTCAAAGCAGCTTTACAGTGTCAAACAGGAACAAAGTTTGTCAATGATGCAAGATGACAATAACAGTTATTTTTCAGCTAAAGTCAGTTCATTGATGATTCAGTTCAGCTCTCTTCTGATAGTGTTTGTGCAATCAGTCAAGTGTCCCCAAAGGTGACAGCGGCAAGAAACCGAAACTCCATCCCTAAGTAGTAGTAACTAATAGAACAGACACTAGTAGCCTATGTTTTGAGGCTTGCCATAGTGTTTTAACATTCAAAACAGAAGTGATTGGTGAGTTATTTGACCTGATGATGTCACTAAAATAGCCTCGCATGGCATCTGCATAAGTGTTTATGGCTTTATTGAGGCATATTGTTGTGTACCTTCACCACCCACCGGCAGCCATGTATAAACTCTTCTGGGAGAGGTGAGAGTGCCTGCGTCTTCAGCGGTGTTTAGAGGTGATGTCCGTGCTCAGGTAGAGTCTCCGTGGATTGGGTGGCCACATTAATGACCATCTGCTCAGAGAGACCCAGTCAACGGCTCTTTAATGAAGACGAATGTGAGGAGGGCCGGACCAGGAGGCGGTCAGCAGGGGTCTAATGACACACCTTCAGCTGTGAACCTGCCACCCGCTGTGACTGATGGGGAGAAACACTCAGGAGCTCCTCGAGTGACCAGTGCTGAAAGACAAACACAGGAGCGTCAGTACAACCAAACCTCCTGTGTGCATGAAACATACTGACATCAAACCGTGCATTAAATATGAGTCTCTTCTGCTCATCAAGGCTGCATTTATTTGAACAAGAATACAGTAAAAATTGTAAATATTATTATTATTTGAAAGGGTCTCTTCTGCTCATCAAGGCTGCATTTATTTGAACAAGAATACAGTAAAAATTGTAAATATTATTATTATCTAAAATAGCAGTTTTCTATGTGAATGTGTATTAAACTGTAATTTATTTCTGTGATGCACAGCTGTATTTTCAGCATCATTACTCCAGTCTTCAGTGTCAAATGATTTTTCAGGATTCACATCTGAATATAAAGTTCATGCTCAAGAAACATTTCTGCTTATTAGAAATGTTGAAAACATTAATATTTTTGTGGAAACCATGATGGATTGTATTTTTCAGGAGTCACAGATAAACAGAAAGTTCAAAAGGACAGCATTTATTTGAGATAGAAATCTTTTCTAACAATTGAAATGTCTTTACTGTCACTTCTAATCAGTTTAACGCATCCTTGATGAATAAAAATTTCCTTACATACCCTACTTTTGAATGGTAGTGTTTCATGGTTTTCACAAAAATATGTTTTCAATATTGATAATAATCAGAAATGTTTCTTGATGCTAAAAATTCAGCTTTGATCACAGAAATAAATTATATTTTAACAGATATTCACATAGAAAAAAAATATTTCAAAAATTTAATAAAATTTCAATCAAATAATTCAATTAATTCAATAACAATTCAGGCATCTTAAAGTGACAGTACACGGTAAAAATGAAAAAACCAAAATAAACAATGTAACTGAACTCAAAAAAATCTTAAAGTGACAGTACACAAAAAATATTGATCAGAGAGCTTCAATTTATCAACTTTATCTCAGATGTTTCTCATAAAATTCCTTAGGAATATATATATATATAAAATAAAAAATCTATACATGAGAAACATCTGAGAACCACAAGACATCCAATATGAAAATTG
Source organism: Cyprinus carpio (assembly GCF_018340385.1). Classification (NCBI taxonomy): domain Eukaryota; kingdom Metazoa; phylum Chordata; class Actinopteri; order Cypriniformes; family Cyprinidae; genus Cyprinus; species Cyprinus carpio. Next base: position 20,077,914 of record NC_056581.1, on the reverse strand, counting down.
GCATCTTTGGAGAAAACAATAAAGATCTCATGTGAGGTTATATTAGGGGAACAGAAACTATGTATCTGACCTGAACTGCACTGGTGGTACCATGGTACAGTGAATGTGTCATATGGTAAAAACATGGTAATAAACTGCCATAAGTGATAAATCAACACTGAATCATTACCATATGGTAAAAACATGGTACTTTTTGACCCTGTGTGGTAAAATATTGTTTTATTACTGTATAAACTTGCAGAAGTGAGTCTTCAACACTGAATCTGTTCCAAACACACTGCACATCTCTAATACAGTATATAAAGCAGAATCATTTAAACCGCTTTTGCATTTACACAACAAACACAAACACAAACACACACAAGCAGAAGTTCATCACATAAACTAACAGCTGTTTAATGTCACAGACTCCTACAGTACAGCGGTCAGTCGTTAACAGTGTTTCTCTCCGTGTTTTTAATTAAGAAAACATGAGAGTAATAATAACCCTGGAGGACCTGAAAGAACACACACATCTCCTCGCCTCAAAATTACATTTTATTAGGTGCATGAAAACTGTGCTGACATATTTTATTGGATTTTGAAGAACTGTGTTGACACGGTGAATTTCACAGGATGTTTAATGCGAATCTCGGCGCTCACAAACGCAGTTTTCTGAGGGTCGATTCTCCGCCCGCGCCGCCACAATAAAAAGCAAACAAAACATAATCAAATCATACTTTGATCAATCGCCGTGCTCCTCCAAATCAAATAACCATGAATAACTCACAGCAGCAGTTCCAGCTGTGTTCGTGACGCGTTTGAGGATGAAAATGTGCAGAATAAAGGCACATATCAAGATCCGTACTCTATGTGTTTATGACTACACAAAGTTTTCTCTTCACAAGAACATGTAAATATTGTGTTTGTATTACACACATTATAAAAAGACCAATCAAATACAGCATGAAATCAACTAAAATAAAAATCAACTAAAACATTATTAGTTTTATACCATTAAAAAAAAAAAACATAAAAAAAAAAAAATTTAATAAAAACAACAACAACTTAAATTATATATTTACAACATTTTTAATTTTAATTTTAAATGATATATTTACAACATTTTTAATTTAGTTGAAGTAATAAAATAAGTAAATTTAAAACTTAATAAAAAAAATATAGACCATTTTAAATAAAACAAAAACATTGTTGGTACTTGAAAAAAACGCTAAAATCAAATATAAAAAAAACAATATTTTTCTTATTTTTTTATTATTATTTAATTTTTCATTTTAACAGTTTAAGTTGAAATACTAAAATAACTAAAACTTAATAATAAAAATAAAAAATCAAGTCAAATCAAGTCAAATCATGTCAAATAATTAAATAAATAAAAACTATATAGACATTAAAAACTAATAAAAATGACAAAGACACACAACAAAATCTCTAAAAGTAGGCTCGTTGAGGACTTCGGTGTAGTGGATAAATTGCTTTCAGTCGGTCTGAAATCTAAGAAAACTAGTTCAAATAATTCAAATTCACAGAAGCAAATGTAGCACTTATCAAAGTATGTGCACTTGTTATTTAGAACGAATTCAAGCAGGATAAACGTCAAGCCTGTGCTTATGCCATACACATGAAATTTATGCTATGTACGTGAAAGTTAGCTAGAAGGAAACACAAATTAATTAAGATCTATTTTCCTGTATTCTCGTCAAACAATCCAAAGAAAACATCTTTAAAACAGAAAGAAAGGTCCATCTTCCTCAGAAGAGAGACAAAAACAGAACTTCAGTGTATTCATTATAATGATGACAGGTTCACAATATTGATACTCTCTCAGTCCTGCAAATAGTGTCACAGAAGCAAAATCAGGGATGCAAACTAATTATGGGTGAAAAAGTTGACATAAAAATGAACATGCTCCCCTTAACCCTTTGAGGGCCGTTAATCTATTCTGCACATTTTTTAAACACTTAGAATCTTTTAAAGCCTTCATTATTCTTAACTCCTCAGTTGCACAGTAAAAATAACTTTAAAAGATTCACTTTTCATTCATGAAGATGATAAATGTGGCAAAAATGTGCCTCCTGGTGGAAAATAAAGACTTTTGAGATTAAAATGATATAAATGACCATCACAACCAGTAGATGGCAGCAGAGGATCACGCATTATCTCAGTTGCCACTAGATTTTTTTTTTACGTCTTGCTTTTTGATTCATTATAAGATGACTATAATAACAAATTTTAGTACTTTTACTGTACTGAAGTATAGCAAGTGCAGGAAGTCACAAAGTCTCATGTCAAGCTCAGACACCAAGAAGGGTTAATAGTTAAAGGCCGTAAACTGCTCTGGTCTCCTTGAGTTTCTCGAGAGTCTGAGTGATTAAAGGTTCAGTGCTCTTTACAGCTCTCAGCATAACAGGAGGGAAGTTCGTCTGCCTCGGGCCGAAGCCCTGAGCGTTTCTGCAATTAAAAGAATTCATCTGTGAAAAGGAGCGCGTCTGCCTGAAAGCGTCTGAGAACAACAGGAGTTTGTGGGAGTGAAGTGCTCTGTCTCTCTCCTGATGAGGTGAGGTGAACGTGCAGCGGTCTGAGCCTGGTGACATTCACATGCTGCGTGATATTATTCAGCAGAAATGAGCTCTCAGAGCCTTTCAGATGGGTGCCGCGCTCTCCATTAATCACAGGAGAGCTTCTCCTCAGAGCTTCATATGCACACAGGAACCTTTAGACATTACACTGAATGAGGGTTTTCATGAACGTCTGCATCTTCAGCTTTGATGAACGCACACACAGGGTGGTCATCTGTGCTCTTTCAGGTCAGACAGTCTGGTTTTAAAATACAGTGTCCATTTACCGGCGCAGCCTCGAGCTGGACACTCATTTATCCTCCTATATAAGGAGTAAATGAACAGATCCAAACATAAGCTTAAGCTGATTTTAAGTGACATGAATTTTAGACACAATCTCAGCTAACAAGAATTGTTCTCAGAATGTTCAGGCAAGGTTCTCTCGAAGTTATAAAGTAATGTTATTTAGAACGTTCGCTCAGCGTTCTCAAAACATAAGCACAAAAACATTATATATACATCCTTCATGGAATGTTTTATTTCTGAAACATTTGATTTGAAACATTTTTTAAATCAATTTTTAATGTTTCAAAGAACATTCAAAAGTAACATTCCTGTGATCAAATGGAACTTACGTTTTGCACAACACACACAAAAAAAGTTAAACCTTTAAAAAACTGCTCATAACATTTTCATAACGTTTGCAAAATGATAAAATAAAATGTTCTCTTATATAATGTTTTCATAACTTAATGGGACCGTTAGCCAGAACATATTTTTGTTAGCTGGGATATTGTCAATTTTGAGTTTTTTTTTTGCTCCAAAATGCTTGCTTAGTCTTTGAATGATTCAGCGTTTTTTAAAGAATCGGTTGAGTCAATGATTCAATGACTCATTCATGAAGACTTGCTTCATTCCTGAATAAATCAGCCGTTTTGAATGAATCGTTTGAATGAATGAATGAATCATTAAGACAGTGAGATGTCTCCACCTGGTTTTAGTGGTAAATTAAAGGGGAACACATACATTTAAAGAGGTTAGAATAGTTGCCTCTATAAAGGTAAATATGCCTCTGGAAATAGATTTTAATTTCACCCCTTAATAGAAAAGTTTCTGTCGCTGCTTATTGGTTTGGGATCAATTTTTAGGGTTTATTTCTGGTGTTATAGAAATGGCTGTTGTGTTTGAATAAATGCATTACTGTAACTGATGACAGAGGCTGACTCTGTTGTGGATTTGGCAGTACTTATAATATGCACAGTTCAATAACAGTGATAACAAGCGTCTTTCTCACAGACTGACAAGCTGATTTGACTTTTCTAAGCGGAGAGATTAACATTTAACATTGGAAATTGATTCTGACAGACCTTGGTTTCGTTTTACAGCTGAACAATAACACCTCCCTGCTGTTTCTCTGGCCTGAATGAAGTAATCATCACACTGCAGCTTCTCCTACAGGACCTGTTTGAGACAGTGCGTGTGTCTGTTCTTCTACTGCCCTCTGCTGGAGACACAAACACCAACAACACGCCAGAGCAAATGCATTTCCTTCAAATCCCATGCTTTCAGATGTCAGTACACATGTTAGGAATACTTACAAATAAACAGGCTGATATTTCATCAGAATCAGGCAAATATATATATTTTTTTAAATATTACATAACATTGCATTATTTCTCCATCATTATAATGACTGAATAATGCAATGCTTTCAAATGCCATTGATAGTTTTCAGAATAATTGTTTGATAGACTGATATTATCCAGACACTGTAGATACCAGTGTAGTTATTTTAGTATTATTTAAATTATTTTTTGAATAAGCTTTTGTTTTCATCTTTCCTGTTTTCATGATCATTTTAGTTTAAGTTATTTTTTTGTGCTTTTGTTGTTTTTATTAGTTTTAGTTTTTAGCATTTCTATTTTATTTCAGTATTAATTGTAGTAATTTTAGTACTCTAACTTATTTTATTTCAGCTGGCTTCCGTGGCAGCACTACAAAGGTTTTTTTGTTTTTTGTTTTTTTAGTTTTTTATCTAATTTATATTTTATTATTTTAGCTTTCAGCTTTACTTCAATTAACAAAACCATTAGTTTAAATAATTTTAGTAGACAGTTACACTGAAGATACTGGTATAGGCCAGGGTTATTTTAGCATTATTTATATATTATTATAGTATTTATCAATTTTTTGAACTAGCTTCTATTTTTAGATTTTGTTTCCATTTTAATTTAAGTTTAAGTTAAGTTTTCATTTTTACTCATTTTTGTTTTTTAATAGATTTCTATATCACTTCAGATTTAGTTTTAGTCATTTCAGTACTTCAAGTTTAAGTTAAGTTTATATTTTAATTCAGCTTTATTTCAATTAACTAAATAATTCAAATAAACACCAACGCCACAGATATCAGTATAAGCCAGAATTATTTATACACAATTATAATATTCATTAGTATTTTGACCAAGCCTTTGTTTTTATTTTTATATTTTCTGTTTTCATTTAAATTTTGCAATTTAAATTAATCTGCTTTTGTCCTTTTTATTAGTTTATGTTTTTAACATTCTTATATTTAAAAATATCTAATATTGAATCATCTATTTTTAATTCTAATTTTATTTCAGTTTTAGTAATTTTAGAACTTATTTTATTTCAGTTAGTTACCATTACAACTATTCTTTGTTTAAAGTTTATATAATATTTATATTTTATTTCCATTTCAGTTTTTATTTCAATGAATGGCAGCATTAGTTAACAATAACAACACTAGTATAGGTCTATATTGGTCATCCACAGTTCTGAATATTAAATCTTTCAAAATTTTACGTCTAATTCTTTAGTTTTGCAGCACCTAAAGCCTGTTCGTCATTCCCGTATCAGCACTGCATTAGTGTGAACAGATTACAAACACCCCTAATTATAACACAATGAACGCAGTGAATCAACACAGCAGAAGCTCAGGCCTGACTCACTGTACACAGATTTATTACAGTAACTGCCATGTCATCTCTGCCCTGCAGAGGCCAGCATTCAGTGCACACACAGACACTGACCACAGCACAAGCATCACAGATGAATCCTGGAATAATACAGGGCTTTTATTCTCCAGCATGGTCCTCTCACGTTCTCATAAACAACTCTGTTGCCATGACGACGAGCAGACTGAAACTCAGGTACAGTATTTAGATCTAAACCTATAAAAGCTTAAGAAAATACATTCTAAACAACTATCATTCTGAATTTGGAAGGCTCTGTGTGCCACTGTATCATTTTTTTGTGCATGAACTTCTTCATTTTGATGTGCTTTTTTATAACAATAAATTGTTTGAATGAATGAAACATTTCAACAAGTGCAAGGACTATCACGAGCAGGTTCAAGCCAGCAGACTTACAAAACTAAACTGATATCACCAAACATCCTTCAAACCACTCATAACTTCAGATCGCACAAACTATATTCACATTACACTGTTTGTCAATAAAACACAGATCATTAGAGTATGTTTTACATTAAAAAAAGTATTTCAGTCTTTCTGTTTAAAAATTTTGTTCAATTCAGTGTGTTCTTTGCTGATTCTTTTATTATTCATGACATTGAATACAAGTGAGTGAAAACGGTTTCAGAATAAATTCATGTTTTAGGTGTTTATTTACCGCTTTTTATTAACATTTTGACTACAGTTTTATTTTAATATTTTCTGTCTTTATGTTCATTTTAGTTTTAGTGTTTTTGTTTTGTGCTTTTGTCATTCCATTAGTTTTATATATATATTTGTCGCTTACTGTTTCTTTGTAATTATTTGTGAAATTTACTAGCAATTTCTTACAAAAAAATGAATCCTGCACTGTTTGGACGTTCATTTTAGTTTTAAGTTTTATTAATTGCTATGCTTTTGTCATTTTTACAAGTTGTTTTTTATATTTCTATTTTTATTTAAACTTTTGATTAAATTCAGTGTTACTTGTCGTTTCTTTGTAATTATTTGTGTAAATAAGTAATTTCTGAGTGAAAGTTGCAGTGTTTATATACTATTATTTATTAATATGTTGTCATAGCTCCTATTTTTATATTTCCTGTTTCCTTTCTAAAGTCTTTGTAATTATTATTATTTTTTCACAAATTTCTGAGTGGAAGTTGTTTCAAAGTAAATCCTACACCTAATTTTTCAGTGTATGTGTACTGCATTGCATGCCTATTAAACTCCACAATGCAAATACTCCCAGTAACACCGGTTTAATTATTAATTATATTAAAAAAGCGTATGTGGATCTCAAATGAATCCAAATATGGTGTTTTTAAATCGTGTCATGATGTAATGCTGCCAAACATTCACATGCTGGAGGTTTCTTGGGGCAAAAGGGCAAAATGAGGCAGATCTACCCGCCCCTGACAACCATCACAAACCCACACACAACAGCAGCAGCAGCTCACTTTCACTCAGCCTGACAGCAAACACGCTTTAAACTCGACAAACTCTGCTCAAACTCACCCGCAATGAGGGAAATAACGCGACCTCGATGACGTCACGGCGGCAGAAATTCGTTTGAAGCGCTTTATCTCATGACGGTGACATGAGCGGACTTTAACAGGTGAGTTTCCCGACATTAGTCACGTTAACCCGACGCGATTCATCACATGAAATGAGCTCGATCAACTTTAATTTATGCGCGTGTGAAGAGAGACTTTGATTAATTAAATTTGTTTCACGGAATAACAGGATTTCAGTTTATCATGTGTTAATTTTACATTAGGCCTATTAGAAATAATAAAATCAATAATGTAGGAATATTACTATAAAAATAATTTACAGTTGCACTGCATTGCAGTTCACATTCAGTGTAAGGAGCTATTCTTACCTCATCTGCTCCTAAAGATGGACTTATGTAACCTAACATAGTCAATGTTTTGACTCAAAACTCAAAAAAGTGGATCGTTTTAGATGTAGGTCACATTTTCAGGTAACCAGACATGTGCTTCAGAGCTTCATGTTCATCAGGTAACTGAAACCTCGGCTCACACATGCTCCGTGTCGACCAGTGACGGACATGAACGGGAAAGGCTGCAACCTGATGGTTTCTCCGTCCGGTCCGGCTCCGGCTCCGGTTCCTCACCTGAGGGTCCAGACGGGTCACTCCTGTTCTCCGTCGCTCCATCCCGACACCACATCCGGAAACCCAGCCCTTCTTCCCGCGCTGAGTCTCCGCCGACAGGTGCTGACCAATAGGAAGCTGGGCTTTCCGCACTCCTCGCAGCATCAAGCCCCGCCCCTTTCACTCCCAGCATCCTCTTCCAAACAGTCAGCTCGACCCAGCTGCCCGGACAATGGTACGAAAGGTAAACAAGAATAAACATCTCAGATTTCAATGCACAGAATTTGCTACAAGCCATGTTCAGTGGCTTGAAAGAGCAGCTGCTGTTCATAATTTAAAACGAAATAAGGCAAGTCTGAGCTCCACTCTACCCATAATGCTCAGCTCAGTGAGCCAGAACACGAGACACGATGCTTTGAATTGGATAAGAACTACTGAACATCCCCCCTGCCATTTAAACAGCACTTCCAGCCTTCATTTCGTCTCGGACTGTCAGAACAAAGAGAAGATGTGCATTGCACTTAATCAGGCCTACATATATAATACAGCTTCACGGTAATAAACTACTGTGACTTTCCTACAGCCGACGTCTTCTATTTTTCAACCATCACCATCCAATTAATTGATAAAAATGAATTTTGAAGAAAAAAATGCATTTTCCAATGGTGCTCATACAATGTAAAATTTTATGCAGATTGTTTCAAAGCAGCTTCACGGTAATAAACAGGAAAGTAACAGAATTCGTCTAAAAATTAAATTAATTCAATGCTGATTCAATTGATCATTAAAAAAAATTAAATCAATACTCAATCAATATATCGTGTCATAATCATAAACCCAGATAACAGGCAACATTCTCATAATGTTTTTTTTTTAAAGTTACATCAATTTTAGGACAAAGCATTCTTAACGTTTTTATAACTAGTAACATTTGATATACATTCTAATAAAGCTGAGAGAAAACATTCTGCTGTTCGTCGACATTCTCGAAACATCGTTATGAAGATATCTGCACCTGAACTTTCTCATAACATTCTTAGAATTTGAACTTTATGAACATTCTAAGAAATATTTTTGTAACCTTTAAATAACATTCTAATCACGACACGAAAACTAGCCATTCTAACATTCTGGGAATATTAAAAAGAAACGTTCAAATAACATTTTTTGAGTGAAAAAGTTATGTTGTGAGAAACATTTTTGTAACCTTTAAATAATGTTATAATACAACAAAAACTGGGCATTTTAATGTTCTTAGAATATTAAAAATAAACATTCAAATGTTACAGCCTTCCATGAAACATTTTTGTAACCTTTGAATAAAGTTCTAATCACGACAAGAAAACATTTTAGAAACATTTGAAAATCAATGTTTTACACAACATTTTTATAACCTAAATTTGTTCCCTGCCTTCCGTTTTGTCTGACCGGACATACATTGGGTTCTCTGGACATCATCTCGTCTCGTGACCCAAAAACACATTGTACTGATTTACATACTGGTTTATACTTCAGCAGCGTCCAGCAGCTCCGTCCATGTCTCGTCCCCAAACCCTGGCTCTCATATTTTTGATGATTAACCAAACAGAAAGCTTGTACCCAAACGATCCATGCAACCAAAGCAGAGAGAGAAACTCATTAGTACTTAACAGAGCAGAAACGCTTCCTTGGCTTTACGGGTTTGTAATAGGAATTCCATGACTATTCATGTGTTTCTTTTTGATAGAGACCAAAAATATCACATTAGAGGACAAAAGCTCTGGTAGTCCAGCCAAAAATGCGGAAAAAATATTTAGTTTTCATTAAATGTTAATATACAGAAACTAGATAATATCTGGAAATTACTGATTGATTTGTGATTTATAACCCAGTATTATTGATGCTTCTGAGATTAAGTCATTATTGCAATTTTAGCAAAACCTCAACTATATATTAGCCAGCTTTTCATGCATTACAAATATGTGTTTGTGTATCTAAGCGAAACCATGCATGCATATGCTGGAAAGCTTCTGTCCCAGTGACTTACAGTAGGTTATGCATGAGGTATAGGAAGTAAAGCTTGCTTAATCGGCAACAACAATTTGCAACAACAATATTTAATAGTCTGTAATAATTTGCAATAAAAAGCATGAAAAGCCTGTCATTATTATTAAGCCTTGAATCGTTGCGCTTTGCAAATGATCTTAAAATACCAGAATGCTTAGTGCAATCTTAATGAGTCATTTGCTGACACAAGAAGTTCTCGTGAAGTTATCAACGCTATGGAAAACAATAAAGGTAGAATAAGCAGTACTGAGTAATCAGGATGTGCATCAGAACAGACCAATCATAGTGCTGTTATGCTGTACAAGGAAGGAAAATAAGTATGTCTCCAAGGCAGAACGGTCTCTGATCTACTGGAAACGCAGAGCTTGATTATTAGTTCTCTGCTGGAGACTGGTTTAGAGTGTTTTAGTGCCAGTTTTTCCTGCTCTTTAATGGCTTGATTTTCTGACAGTCTGAACTTTAGCATTACAGCAGGAGTTCAAGACTTTCTGTTCTTTTCACACACTTGAAATTTATATTTTGTGCAGCTCTCGCCGCAGACTTTATATAATGCAGGTGAAGTCAATTATCATTATTCGATCTGATATAAACGAGACTCTTTCTCAGGTTACTTGTCTTTGGGGACGAACAGAAGAGTGTTTGGGCCGTGTGGCGGTTCAAACCTGCAGGTGATGAGCAACGCCATGCTGGTTCAGAGTCTGGGTCCGGTTTCTCCACAGGCTTCAGCCCAAAACGGCCCACATCATTCACTCGCTGTTCCCTTCACTGATGCCAGGTAAACATCCTCACACGCTTAGAAATACCCATTTTTTGGGTTCCTCAAAGAACCTCTCAGTGATCAGTTCCTAAAAGAACTGTTTTTCTTAGTCTGAAGAACTGTTGAATAATCTACAGAACCTGTTTCTACTATAAAGAACCTTGTGTGGAATGGAAAGTTTCCGTGAATGTTAAAGGTTCTTTATGGGACCACAGTGGAGAACCTTTATTTTTAAGAGTGAAAAGGGAATAGTTCACCCATCTATTCATCAAAGTCTCTTTATGTTTTTTATGTATCTTTACACAGTACAACAAAAGCATGCATTGGCCACAGGCTGTCAAACTCCAAAAAGAACCATAAGTGACCCTGGAGCACAGAAGCAGTGTTAAGTCTCTGGTGTATATTTGTAGCAATAGACAACAATACATTGTATGGGTCAAAATTATTGATTTTTCTTTTATGCCAAAAATCATTAGGATATTAAGTAAAGATCATGTTCCATGAAGATATTTAATAAATAACCAAAAGTAAATATATCAAAACTTAATTTTTGATTAGTAATATGCATTGCTAAGAACTTCATTTGAACAACTTTAAAGATGATTTTCTCAATATTTAGATTTTTTTGCTCCCTCAGATTCTAGATTCTCAAATAGTTGTATCTCAGACAAATATTGTCCTCCTAACAAACCATACATCAATGGAGAGATTATTTATTCAGCTTTCAGATGATGTTATGAAATTGACCCTTATGACTGGTTTTGTGCTCCAGGGTCACACATAACAGTCCATCTGCACTATATTTCAAGTCCAAACAGATCGAGATCCTTATTATCCACTGAAAAACTTCCCTTCTACCAAAAGCTCTCAAATTTCATTCATGCTTCTCACTATTCATACTTGGTCATTATTTACTCACCCTCATGCTGGTCTATGACTTTAGTTCATCTCCTCGGGTGAAGATCTGAAATGGACTACAAAAGTTGTGTGGAGAAGAAATGACACGTAAAAAAAATAAAATAAATAAGCACTGATGGAAATAACATTGGTCATCTCTTCCAAGCAAAGCAGGGCACATTCTCACAACTTTAAAAGTTTATATTAGTACAAAACATTCTTAAAGTAATGTGTATGGAATGTTCTTTATATTAATATTTGATATACGTTCTCATAATGTTGAGAGAAAGCACTCTGAGATCAACATTGCTTATGATGTTATTCGTACTTGAACATTCGTTTTTTTGTGAACTGAAAAGAAAAACTGGACATTTTATTGTTCTTAAAATATTAAAAATAAAAGTTCAAATAACGTTATACTTAATACTTATAAAAGTTTTTGCAATCTTTAACATTACAATCATGACACGAAAACTAGATTTTAATAACGTTCGACAATATTAAAAATAAATGTTAAAATAACATATTTTGGGTAAAAATAAAGTTAGTAGAATGCTGTAAGAAATGTTTTCGTAACCATTAAGTGACTTTATAATCATGACAAGAAACAGACATTTTTTAACGTTTTACAAACATTTCAAAACAATCTTTCCACAAATTTATTGTGTTAAAAGACAACATTAACAGTGTAATGTTGGATGATTTTTCAGTGAATAACACTTAAATGACTTGGATATGGATTGGGACTACTGTTATGATCCATTACGTATCTTGATTTTGAAGAGTGACGTCCCCAGTCCTTTTTAAATAGTAATAGAAAAGAGTGACCGGGATATTCTCAAAGTAGAAAGAATATCATTTGTAGTGTTTCAGTGTTCTGACATCAAAACCCGTAAGACTAATGCGCCAAGGGCTCCCTCCAGATTTTCCCAATTCCAAAGTCTGTGATGAACATAACTTGACGATACTTGGATGCATTGCTGTAATTTTGGGGTCATCTATCTTAGGTCTTTGCTGTCCAGAGAGTCTTTGGCCTCGACCACCCTCAGCCTGGCAGAGACGCAGTCGATCCGCAGCAGTAAGCTGGACTGGCCCTACGCTTACCGCGTTCTGCCTCCTCTGGGGCTTCAGACTTCCGAAGCAGCCGATCCGCATCTCATTCCCGGATCCTCCGTGTCCGAATCCGTCTCCAACCCCACGTCTCTACCGCATTATCTCTTCAAGGAGGACACCAACCGCTGCAAAAAGCGAGCGCTGTCCTTGTCTCCGCTCTCGGATGGCATCGGCCTCGACCTCAACTCCATCATCAGAACCTCTCCCACGTCGCTGGTGGCGTACATCATCGGCTCCCGCACTTCGCCGGCCTCGCGCCCCACTCCTTCTCCTCTGCAGGCCGATGTTTGTGGACACCTGCTGGGCATCAGAGGCAGCTGCATCCCTCACCCCAACCCCGGCAAACACATCACCAAAGACAAGTCAATTCAGACCCCAACTGTCCAGCCGCTTGAAGACCAATTCACCAATCTAGTGGTGGAGCACCAACGTCTGCCGGGACAGGAGATGCAAACGGCGACAAAAAACAGCCTGTCGCCTTCAATACAGCTTCAATTTGAGCTGGCCGCCATTATCAGGACGCCCAGCCCTCCTCGAGGCCCTCCTCCGCCCTATAACTCCCACGTTCAGATCCCAGCGGGGGCGTCTTCAGACAACCTCAGGGTCCTCCCGTCGACTCTCTGCCCGATGCTGGAGGAGGACGAGGAGGAGGACGTCAGCGGAGGACACTGCTGCTGTTGGCAGGACTGCGGCGCTGTTTACGGCCAGCGAGAGGAGCTGGTCAAGCACATCGAGAAGATCCACGTCGACCAGCGCAAGGGCGAGGACTTCACCTGCTTCTGGGCCGGGTGTCCTCGCAAGCACAAGCCTTTCAACGCACGCTACAAGCTCCTCATTCACATGAGGGTCCACTCCGGGGAGAAACCCAACAAATGCTCGGTGAGTCGATGGAGTCTCTAAACATGCAAGCACAGACTAAACAATAAATACATTCTATAATAATCAAAACAATATGTACATATACACACAAAAACATTTTAATAAATATAGGTCATTTATAAGAAATAAAACATGTTCGTAACTGGAAATAAAATGAATATTAACTGGGATACAATCATATATATATGTATATATATATATATATAATTTATATAAACTAGTTGTTAAAGCAACATTTCTCATTTTTATTTAGTTTAACTTAAAGTACTAAAGTAAAAATAACTTAAATAAAAATTAACTAAAAAAAACTGTAGACTATATTTTAAAAAACAAAGCTTACTGAAAATGACAAAAACACAAAGTTACAAAGACTTTAAAATAAAAACAGAAAAAAAAACATTCAAAATATGAATAGTAAAATACAGTATATATATATATATATATATATATATATATATATATATATATATACACACACAATTATTGTGTAAAGTATAGGTAAATTTACCGGAAACATAAGTGGAAATATGAAAATAAAATAAACCATATTAACTGGGATACAATAAAATAATAAAAAAAATAAAATTTTATTTCGACTAGTTGCTAAGACAACATTTCCCATTTTAATTTACTCTAAATCGAACTGCTAAAATAACTGAAACTGAATTAAAATGAATAAAAACTATGTAATGTTGAAAAAAAAATTATTAGTAAAGGGAGTTTAATTATTAGTACTTTAGAATAAAAATGGAAGAAATATTCAAAATATTGATAGAAATTAATGCTAATTAATACTTACTTATAGAAATAGTATATAAATTAAATTAAAGTAAATTAAAGTAAGACTATATGTGTTTGTGTGTGTGTGTGTGTGTGTGTGTGTGACGTCACATTTCAGAACCTTCTCTGGTTCAGTTCCAGTAAAGAATGAAGTATCTTCTAGTATCTTAAAGTGCAGACACAGCTATACGTAAGCCAACACCGTTCACAGCAACGCTCTCTTCGCAATTGTGTTTCCAACACGACCACATTAGAATAAAAAGCTGCTTTAGGTTTCTAAATTGAACTTTTAATATCATTAAAGAACCATTAAGGAGCTTTCTTTATTTAGAGTAATTAAGAGATCTGCACAAACCAGCACTTTATTAAATGCCTGTGTTTTAGCATGCAGGAGGATCTGATCACTGGGAGAACGCGGGGTACAGACACCCTCCCGTGGCTGCATACGTTGATCTCTTGCATCTCTTTTTTTGCAGCACATTACAACACTGCAGTGCTTCAGGGAATCGCTTGTTTTCTTCTGTCTACTGTTGCAGCATTAATAGCATCTCTAGTGGAGAAAAAGCCCTCTCTATGTCTTTCTGTTTAGGAGAAACTCCTCTGAAGGTTTAAACTTAGCTAATAACACATTAAGAGATCAACAAAAAAACTAAGTCCCTGCCGATATAATCAGTATAGTTGTGTGCTTTATTGTGCTGTTGTGGAGAGGCTGTATTATGCTTCATTTGTGAGTTTTTCTCCTCTCTTTTAACTCCAGCCATCAGCTAATTAGTGATTATCCTTGATCATTGACACGGGAGTTTGTGCAATTATGCTTTTATTAAAAAGGGACAAAAGACTCACATTTAAGATCTGGCAGAGACACGACTGCCTCCCGCCATACACTTCGATCAAACAGAGACGTGTGATGTGTGACTTGATGCATTCGGTCCGGGGGGCTTTATTTATAAACGAGATTTCCTGGAAAAAATGGTGCTTGAATGCACTGTTAAAAAAAAAAAAAAAAAAAAAAAAAGCTGATTATATTTAAAGGGATAGTTCAGCTAAAAACCTAAGGTCATCATTGACTCACCCTCATGCTGTGTGATTTACCTTCTTCTGTGAAACGCAAAAGGAGACGATTAGCAGAATGTTTGGACTGACTCACTATCATTATCTGGACAGTTCCTGCTAGTTTAACTGTGCTCTTTAAAATTAAGCAGAGCGCTTACAAAGCAAGGTCTTAAAAAGACTTAATTCGCCCCTTCCACAAATGAAGGCCTTAAAAAGGTCATGGCATTATATGCATGCACTGCAAAAAAAATAGTCTTGTTTTCAATACAAACAGCTAAGCATCCTTTAATCGAGATGCACTTAGTTGAAATGCAAATTGAAGAATTTAAGTTTTGTTTTCTTAGTTTATGAAATCTTAGAAGTCAGGTTTATGCTTAGAACAGATATCTATCAATGAAAATGTTTCCCTTTTAATTAAGTAGATTTTTCTGAATCTACTGGCAGTTATTTATTTTTGTATATATATATTTAAAAAAAACTTCATTTTGATCAGTTTTACTGAAAACAAATTGCCTCTCAGTGACACTTCAAGAATCCTTAGGCATTTGCACTGGAAACAAATGTGATCAAAGCTACAGTAAAAGTTATTCCCATATTCTAGTTAAGCTTTTTTGTAAGATGGATTAAAACGTGATGGAGATCTGTTGAAAGTTGTATTTTCACATGCATCTCATTTTTTATTTTACATTCAGTGACCATACTGATGTATGGTGTTCCTATCAATTTGGCCCTTACATTTTCTTTCTTTGTTCTTAAAAGGTCTTAAAGTCTGCAAAGTTTCATTTCATTCAACGTTTTTATATAATTCCCTGAAAATAATTCAAAAAAAATTTTTGTGACATTTTAAATGCATATAAAGAAAGATGTTAATAACCACTTTTAGAGTGCGTGCAAAACTCACCAACATAATTAAAGGTTGTTGCTATGCGGTTGCTAGGGTGTTCTTAATGATTTTAGCACGTTGCTATGGTTTTGAGGTCGTTTTTTTTTAGTGTTGGGGGTTTGATCAGATCACAATCTATAAGCAACATCTCTAGTAGAGAATGTTTCTCATCGAGACGCTTTAAATGTAGGAAAACCGTCTGTGTGTTTCTCGTCTGGTGTTGTGATTTTCTTCAGGAGTGATCAGTCATTAATAGCACACACATACCTGTGGTCAAACTTTAGCTCTGCACACTTACTCATTACCAAAGCCTTTGCTGTTGCCATGGCGCCGGGAGCAGTCAGATGGTTTTCCAGTGAGCGTAAGAAAGGACAAAGAAAGACAAAACTCTAAGACAAAGAGCCTTTCCTGCGTAAAGCGCTGTTGCTTGTTGCCTGTGGACTGAATCACACACACAATCACTCTTCAGCGTCTGTGAGCACGAGCTGAATGAAGTCGAGCGGTAAACAGATC